>NC_060270.1:3673005-3865557 GCF_021613505.1 Equus quagga | reverse complement strand
GTGGTGTTGTATGTGGGCTAACATTGATGTCATGTGTAAATAAGTGTTGATTATATTTTGTGGTGTTGTATGTGGGCTAACATTGATGTCATGTGTAAATAAGTGTTGATCGCATTTCATGGTGTTGTATGTGGGCTAACATTGATGTCATGTGTAAATAAGTGTTGATCATATTTCATGGTGGTGTATGTGGGCTAACACTGATGTCATGTGTACATAAGTGTTGCATGGAGCAGTTATCAAGGTGCCCAGCCTTTGCCCTTATTATCTGTTGGAAAAATTTTGAATTATGCTTCAATTTAGAAAGAAAAGAACTGTGGATGGGCTATGGACTCTGGCTGACAGGCATCGCTCTAGGTCTGAAGCTGGCTCAGAGAACCTGAGTTGCTGTCTGCCGAGAAAGCCTGAACCCTCACCCTCTTGCCGCTTGCCGGGCTGCCTTTCTTCTGCGTCTTCTCCTGCTCTCCCTCACTGGACCATTGTCCTGCCTCCTCTAGAAGCCTTCTCGGGTTAAGGAAGGCAGGCTTTAAGAAAGGATTGAAGCTCTTTTTGTAGGTCGGTGACTCCCCTCTCTGAGTTCGCCCTTGCTGCTGAGACAAGTGCGAAAGCTCCCCAGTAGGTGCTGACTGTCCTGTGGCCATACAGAGAGGACAGGGAAGCGTGCCAGGTGGCCTCAGCAGAGGGCCGTGTGCCCACCACAAAGCTGCCGTCCCACTCTGCCCAGTGCCCCCACCTCCAAGACATAGAGGCTGTGGCTTCTCGCTACTGTCTGGCTTCATCTCCTGCTTTTCTTGCCCTGCTCCCTCTGGCCTAAGGCACGCTGGGCGTGCACCTTCCTGGGAGCCTCTGTGGCCCCTCTTTCTCCTCCCAGTTGCCCAGACGCCTCACCCCTCACCTGTCTTAGAGTTTTGTTCAGAGGCCGCCTTCACAGTGAGGCCCACCCTGCCCTCTGCTCAAAATCACAACCCCTTAACTTTTCCTGACGGTCGTCTTCCTTCATCTTTTCAACGTTTTTTATCACCCACTGACACGCTACGTAGTTTTCTTTCCCCTGTTGTCTGTTCCCTCCTGTCCCCACGGGAGGAACAGGGCCCGGGCAGGGGTTTTGTCTGGTTGGTCTTTGCTCTGTCTCTGTGCCTAGAATGGCACCTGATCAGGCGCACGCTTGTTAGATGTTTGTTGAAGGAAGGAAGGAGCAAATGTGTATGTGAATGCACGCCAGTCCTGGCTCTGCCTTTACCAGCTTCATTGCATCCCTCAGTGCACGCGTGCTGCAGATAAAAGGAAATTGTTACTACTTTTGTGATAGCTTCTTTTTATTTTTTAAAGTTTTTATAATGGCTTTATTGAGATGTAATTCACACACCATACAATTCACCTACTTAAAATCATTGACCTTCAGTGTGTTCAGAGTTGTGCAGTCAGCACCATGGTGAATTTTAGAAAATTTTCATCACCCTGAAAGAAGCCCCATGGTCGGTAGCAGTCACGCCCCATTCCCTACCCCCCCAAGTCCTAGGTAACCACCAATCTACTTTTTCTCTATAGATTCACCTACTCTGGACATTTCATGTAAATTAAATCATATAGTATGTGGTCTTTTGTGACTGTTTTTTTTCACTTAGCATGTTTTCAGATTTATCCATGTTGTAGCATGTATGAGTACTTAATTCCTTTTTATGGTCAAATAATATTCCATTGGATGGATTTTCCACTTCCACATTTTGTTTATCCATTCATCAGTTGATGAATGTTTGTGTTACAAGTGTCTGTGTGGACATATGTTTTCAGTTCTCTCAGGTATATACCTAGTAGTGGAATTGCTGGGAAATATGATAACTCTGCATTTACCTTTTCAGGAACTGCCAGACCATTTTTCAAAGCAGCTGCATCATTTTACGGTCCCACCAGCAGTGTATGAGGGTTCCAGTTTCTCCAAATCCTTGCCAACATTTATCATGTGTTCTTTTGATTCTAGCCATCCTTTATAGCTAGTAGGTATAAAGTGCTATCTCATGATTTTAATGTGCATTGCCCTCATAGCTAAGGATGCTGAGCGTCTCTTCAAGTGCTTATTGGCCATTTGCGTATCTCCTTTGGAGAAATGTCTTTCAGGTTCTTTGCTCATTTTTAAATTGGGTTATTTGTGTTTTAATGTCAAGTTGTAATAATTCTTTATGTATTCTGGATACTAGATCCTTATCAGATATATGATTTGCAAATACTTTCTCCCATTTTGTGGGTTATCTTTCTGTTTCATGATAGTGTCCTTTAAAGCACAAAGTTTTTAATTTGGATGAAATTCAATTTATGTATTTTTGTGTGGTTGCTTATGCTTTCGTTGTCATATCTAAGAAACCATTGCTTAATCCAAGGTCAAGGTTGACACCTAGAGAGCCAGCCCTGATGGCCTAGTGGTTAAAATTGGACGCTCTCACTGCTTTGGCAGCCCGGGTTTCTTTCCCAGTCGTGGAACCACACCACCCGTCTGTGAGTTGCCATGCTGTGATGGTGGCTCATATAGAAGAGCTAGGAGTACTTACAACCGTGCACTGGAGCTTTGGGGAGGAGGAAAAAGAAGAAAATAGGCAGTAGATGTTAGCTCAGGGAGAATCTTTCCCTGCAAAAAGGAAAAAAGATTTACACCTATATTTTCTTCTAAGAGTCTTATAGTTTTATCTCTTAAATTTAGATCTAGTTTGAGTGAATTTTTGTATATGATAGGAGACGGGTCCAATTTCATTCTTTTGCATGTGATTATCCAGCTGTCCCAGTACTATTTGTTAAAAAGACCGATCTTCTTCCACATTGAATTCTCTTGGCACCCTTGTCAAATCAATTGACTGTAAATTTGAGGATTTATTTCTAGACTCAGTTCTGTTCCATTCATTGTGATAACTTCTTTTTTCTTGAAAGATTGCCATCTGAACAACTGTTGCCAGTCTTCTTTTTTTTTTTCTTTTCTTCTTCTCCCCAAAGCCCCCCACTACATAGTTGTGTATTCTAGTTGTGAGTGCCTCTGGCTGTGCTATTTGGCATGCCACCTCAGCATGGCCTGATGAGCGGTGCCATGTCCGTGCCCAGGATCTGAACCGGTGAAACCCTGGGCCACCAAAGTGGAGCGCACAAACAACCACTGGGCCACAGGGACAGCCCCAGTGATAACTTCTTATACATTGCTGTCAGAAGTTGCCAAGGCAGCTGGCTTTCTTTGAGCTGTATTTATCTTGCTAGGCTCTGTTCTTATTATCTGGGAACCTTGTAGTAATAGTTGTTTTCTGGAAGGCTGTTTACTTGGGAAAAGCTTTCAAGAAAGACGCTTTTTAAAGCTTCTTAAGTTGCCTGCATACTTGGTGTTTTCTTTGCCTTTGTGGATTGTAAAGGTCAATGTCTGTAACCATGACTTTCTTTTTCTGTCTTTAGTCATCTTGGCTTTCCTTATAGCTGTCCATTTTGAATTCCTGTTTTCCTCCTAGGGAGCTCTTTTGAGCCCCCATGGAATTTGAGAACAAGGTCAAGCGAGTTGCCTACATTTGTGTGGCATACTCTAGCGTGTCAGCACTGCGTGGACTTACGATAAAGCCCTGCCCTGATCTAGCATATCCTCAGTTGACCAGCATCTGGCATGTGGCCTGAAGGTAACAGGGCCGGCTGGCAGTCTTCCTGTGGCTTGAATGCCAAGTTGGACCACACAGGCACCTTTCATCCCAGGCTGTTGGTCTTAGAAGTTGCGTTTCTGATCTTAGAAACTGGAAACTCTTTCAGTGGAGACTCAGTTGTTGTCGATGCCGTCTGAAGATTGTGGGCATCACTGGAACGTAGGTGATTCAGTGTGTCTACTGCTCCCCGTCTGTCACCCAGGTATAGTGAACCCTGTCCAGGCATGTGTCCTCTCAAACTGAACACGGTTAACTCCATCCCCATTCAGATGCCTGTGGTGTACAGATGTCGGTCCATGAGCTCGCTCTCAGAATAGCCCTTTCCTGTCACAGTTGTTAGGCTTTAGTTCTTTCAGGACACGTTGCAGTTGGATAATAAACACGTAATTTCCTCAGAACCATAGCGTCGAGTCATCGGTTACCCTGCGCTTGCTGTGGAGGCCGTTAATTTAACGTATTTGTGTGCCATCGGTGTGCTGGGGGCATGCGAGGCACGCGCTCTGTCTGTGCTTCTCGCTCTCGGCACAGCCAAGGGCCAGGCATTTGTCCAGGTCTTCCTCCCTGCAGGCGAGTACACGATCAGGTTAGTCAAACGTGCCAACAGTCAGAAACGCTTTTGCGTCACTTGTTCGATAACGGTTGACTGAAAGTGTGTTGTTATGCCACGTGCTGTCATTGCTGCTGGTGACACGAAGGTGAGGACAGAGGGCTGCGGTCTGTGTGCAGACCAGGCTTTATAAAATGATGATGTCTAACTCTGTCATGCATCAACAAAGCGTTCTTTCAACATGTGGTACTACAAGAACATGCAGTAGTCATCGTTCACTAAGACACGCTGAAACGCCTATCACGTGCCGCAGGTGTGTGACCTGTGAAGGTCAGGGACAGCTTCTGAGGAGCGACAGTTAAGCTGAGCTCTTAGGGAGGAGTCAGCTTCCTAAGGGGGGTGGTGGAAAGCCTTCCAGGCCAGGAGAGCAGCGTGTGCCAGAAGGACTGGGCGAAGACTAGTGTGGCAAGAAGCTGAGGCGAGACCAATAAGGGCACTTCAGGACCCACCAGGGGGGCCATGTTGAGGACTTGGCCCTCTGTCCTAAGCACAGAAGGAAGCCATTGAAATATTTGAACCAGAAACCACCTTTTACACAGCCTGTGAACCAGGTCCTCATGAGACACATTAGCTCTTATGCAGATTTGTTGATTTCTGGATGGGAAATGTTTCAAGTCCTCTCTTATTTAAAGCAGTGCTGCTCCGACTTTAGTGTGCATAAGAATTACCTGGAGGACTTGTTAAACAGATTTTTGGGCCCCAGTCCCAGAGATTCTGTAAGACTGCATGGTGTTCAGGAATTTGCAGTTCCAGTAAGTTCCCAGAAGATGCTGCTGCTGGTCCTGTCTGTGGACCAGATTTTGAGTAGCATATTCACAGCCACAGAATTAACTCACCTCTCTTTTGTCATCATTTCCCTTGTGTGTAACCAGCAAAGGATCATTTTTAGTCATATAAGAACTAAGTAATATTTTTTCTTTGTTTTGGGAGCTGTATTTTATAGAAAGCATTTTAGGGCTATACACTATACTGTAATTTTTATATGTACCTTCTATATATCTGACATGTGATTCTATGACGTGATGTGGTGGTAAACAGTATTGGGAGACATAGCCCCAGAAATTAAGATACTTAAAATTAGAAAGCGTAATTAACAAAAATTTGTAAAAAGTTGTTAGTACTACCTTGACAGCCGTTGAGATTTTGAAATTTAGGACAATACAACTTGGAATTTGGAAGCAGTTGGTGTTTCAGCAAGGGTAAACCTACATATTATTGAATCCGTTCTTCATTTTTGTTTTTCTAGATCTGATTACTTGTTTAGACACTGCAGCCAGTTTTTCGGAACCTGAGTTCAGGTATGACCATATTTGTGACTTTCTCTCTTAAATGTTATTCTTTATCTACTTTATCCTCACTCTTTATACACTTAAGATTCATGGATGTGGTGTGACACATAATCATGTTCTGAAACTTCATTATCAGAGCTTTTGAAAGCCGTTGAGTCGCTGTGTTTAAATTTAGCTTTAATTTTAGCATTTGGATCTTCTCCACAATAAAAGTATAATTTTAATATACTTTGAAAGTAGAACTGGTTGCTCTTCAAAATCTGGCAAAACTGCTAATAAAGGTAGAAGAGCTATTTGTTTTTTCTCCAAAAATAGACGAGGACGATTTAGGCTGTCTGAGAGCCCGTCCTCATCTCACCTGGAAGTGTGGCTGCTGTCTGCCTTCCTCACGTCTCTTGCCGGGAGTGCAGTTAACTTCCCGTCGATCTCCCGTCTGTCACCTCTGCTGGCTTTATTCTGCCATTCGCATTGCTGCCAACTTATTTTCTAAAGTACACGTCTCATCATTCCCTGCTTAAAAATCTTCAGGGGGCCGGCCCGCTGGCACAGCGGTTAAATTCGCACGTTCCACTTCGGTGTCCTGTGGTTCACCAGTTTGGATCCCGGGTGCAGACCTACACACTGCTTGGCATGCCATGCTGTGGCAGGTGTCCCACATATAAAGTAGAGGAAGATGGGCACGGTTGTGAGCTCAGGGCCAGTCTCCCTCAGAAAAAAAAATCTTCAGGAGCTCCTAATTAAGACAAAAAGTCGTCCAGGTTCCTCCGTCTGGTTTTTAGGATCCTTCACACGGGGTCCTGGGGCCGCTTTTCCAGTCCCATCTCGTGTGCTGTGCTGAAGCAGCTCTTCATTGTTTACCCTGCTCTTGAGCCCTGAGAACTTCTGCCTGGAATCCGTTTGCTCCTCTCTGCTCGGCACAATCATTCTCTTCTAAGACCCCTCTCACTAACCTCCCCCAACTGGGGGCCACTCCCCAAAGAACTTTCGCCTTGTCTCCATGTGGCCTAGGCATGCTCCTCAGCACTCGTGGGGCATCCTGCTCAGCAGAGGTAACCCTGGCCCTGGTGGATGGCACGCAGCCCTGCCAGAGGGTCAGCTGTCTTATGCCCTCCACTCTCCAGCTCCGTCGTCACCGCCCATGTGTAGGCTGCCCCCATCTCTCGCCTGGACTGCCGTACTCTCTGCCTGGTGCTATCCCAGCTTCCACGCCTGGTTCCTTACAAGCTCTTCTTCCCGGGAGCCATGATGCTCTTTTTAAAGATATGAATCAGATTATGTGTACAAGCTGTCGAATCCTTTGTTGGCTGCCTGTTTTTACTTAGATACATATTCCAGGCTCCTTACCCTAGCCGCAGGGCCTCGGCACGCCTGGCCACTGCCCACCTCTCCCGCCTTCTCTCAGACTCACCTTCCCTCCTGCCTGCGCTCGTCCCCCTCAGCTCCAACCCACCCAGCCGTCCTGCCCAGGGCCGCGCCGTTCCTTCTGAGGCCGTGCGCTTCCCTCCACGTGCTCCAGGGACGGCCGTTCCTTCTCCGCCCAAGTTGCACTTCCTCAGAGCCCGTTCCGTGACCGGGGCGGTGCCGAGCCCTGCGTGGGGCACAGACGCGGCCCGTCTGTCAACTGAGGGTGATGGTCCCCACCCGCAGGGTTCTGCGGTGCATTCCCTGAGCAGTAGAACGCCGCCTGGCACGCAGCGTGTTTACGGAGGGTCTGCGTTACGCCTGTTGAGTTCGATCGCTCCCAGTTACTTCATGGAGTGCCTTTCCTTCATAGCACAGTCGCAGTCTGACTAGTTGTCAGTGTAACTGTCGGTTAATGTCCTCCCCATCGCTGGAATGGAAGCCCCGTGAGGACAGGGGCAGGCGTGGTTGACCTTTGTAAACCCAGGGCCCAGCCCCTGGCAGAGGACGGGGCAGATGTGCGGGTGACCATGCTCCGTGGCTGGTGGGCGGGAGAGTGAGTAAATGAGCGAATGCCAGGCATGTTTAGGCCAACTTATGTTTGACCAGTAGAGGGTTGGTAAAGTAAGTTCTGGTTTATCCACAAAATAGAATATCATGTAGCTCTTAAAGATGATGCGTAGATCGTACAGTAGAAACTGTCTGCCGTTCACCAGGAAGTACATAAAGCATTTGCAGAAGCTGAGACAGCTGCTGTGAGCACGTGGGGGAGCGTGCGTGAGGATGGAGGGAGCAAGTCGGAAAGGGCCTGTTGGGGGGGTGTGGGTTATGAAATCTACGTTAAACTGAAAAATGGGTATGTGATGTTGTCTTTCCCCAGAAGGTACAGCCGTCTCCCCTTGAACTTGTTTGTGTTTTGCAGTAAGTACTGCCCAGCGGGCTGTCTGCTTCCTTTTGCTGAGATATCCGGAACGATCCCTCATGGATATAGAGATGTGAGTGGGATACAGGCTCGTGTTCAAGTTTTGATGTAACTTTATTTTTTTAAAACTCTAGAATAGGTGGATGTGACCTATTGTATATCTGTATCTTGATTTTTATTTTTTAGGAATTGTTTGTTTTTCATAATATGTGTTTTATTTTTTTCTTCCGCTAAAAATTTGTTCTATGTTAGAACATCAATAATCTATCCCACGTTTATTGAGAAAACTGCCCAGCTCAACTAATTTCTTGAGGAAGTGTGTCTTGTTTATGAATTATCAGAAGACAATCAAGCACTAGGCTTGTCTCTCCCTCCCCAGTCCTCGCCCTTGTGCATGGCGGGTGTGCACGCAGGAGTGGTGTCAAACGTGCTGGGCGGGCAGATCAGTGTTGTCATCAGTAAGGGAATCCCGTACTACGAGAGTTCTCTGGCCAACAACGTCACGTCTGTGGTGTGAGTATCTGCGCTGTTCCTAATACGCGTGCCGGGCGGGCTGGGGTGGGGCTCGTTAGCGCCCCGCGATCTCACTGCGGATGGCATTTGGGAAATGATGTTTGTGCGGCCAGCACTCGCATTGCAGGTGCTCAGTGTCCGAGCGTATAGAAGGTTACATCTCAGCCTGTCTGTCAAAAACGTCATTTGGAAGAGTGGTTTGTTTCTTTCTTCTTTTCTAAGTGTTGGAAAAAAACTGGAATAAGAGTCTAGAAGTTTACTGCCAAATTCTCGCTTCATTTTGAAGATGAGAAGCCATAGCTACTCTGTTCCTTACAGCCTCTGTGACCTGAATGGATCAGATAGCTGAAATACTTTCAATGTAAATTAAGTTTTGACCTAAATCAGAAGTAGTTTTGTTATGAATCCCTTTGATCCCAAGAGAATGTTTTAAGAATGTATTTTCCTGGTATCTGTGGTGTTCCACTGTTGGACGTGACTTAGACATCGAAAGCAGGGGAGGTTGGAGCGCTAAGCGGAGATGCAGTCCTCCTGGTCGTCTTCGTGGCTCTTGCCCCTTGAGATGCCTCAGCATTGCAGACAGTGCTGAGCCCATTGTGAGCAGTTTCTTTGAGGCCTGAGGCCACTTTCCGTTCAGAAGGCAGGCGCGTGACCGGCACCCAGGACAGTAGGAAGCAGGAGTAGGCATGCTGTGAAGGACCAGCCTGCAGATGTTGTCTGCATTATGGGCCATGTGTCTCTGTCACTTACTCTTTTCATTTTGTTACGACTCTGCCTTAACCACGTAGCTCCCTGGGCATGCAGAGCAGGCCCTGCGTGGGCTGTTGTGTGCCCGCCCTGATGGAGTCGGCTACCATCCCTCTCGCGGTCTTCCGCACGCTTTCTGCAGATCCTTTCAGTCCTTCCCTGTGCTTCCTTGGGAGAGGATTTTTTTTGTATGTGAATTTGCTCTTTTATATTCAAAAAAAATTAGGACAGGCTGAGTCCAGTTGTAATGGTTTGGGTGCTGTGCTCACAGCAGGATTGTGCCCCGATGACTCAGTCCCTCCAAGTTCCTTAGAGCCTGTGACCTGCGTGAGGTGGACTCCTCGCTGTCCGAGCCTTCTCCCCGCTGCACCTGTTCCACACGTCACCTTGAAACCTAAGCACACAGCTGCTTTTAGCTCTGCAGCTCGTCGTCTGGGACGTGCTGCTTTTCTGCACCAGACGCAGTCTCCCTATGGTAGCAGCTTTTCCTCTCTTTGCCCAGGGAGCTCGAGCCTCGTTCTCTGAGAGTTACACCTTTCAGTGTACTTTCCCCAGAAGCCACACGAAAGTATTAGGAATCAGTTTATTTCCTGAAAAAGAAATAAAATAAGTACATATTAAAGGTTATGTGGACACATTAGCACAATCGTATATGAAACTGGGAACTAGAGACTTGTAGAGAAAGTTGTTTATGCTGATTTCAGAAGTTGCTTTGCTTAGAAATGAGACTTTTTTGCTAGGAACAACATCAATTGTAATATATAGGCAGAGAGTTTTCTTAGTTCTTTGTATGGTAAAATAAACACAACAGAAAAAGTGTTACTGAGATAAATCTGGGGAAGCCGTGTGTTACGTGAGTGTCACCAAAAAACCTTTCTCTCTTTCAGGGGACACTTATCTACAAGTCTTTTTACATTTAAGACCAGTGGTAAGCCTTTCATGGACTTTATAACTCTGTAATTTGCGTAATAGTCAGTATTTCTTGCACACTGGTGTCAGGCACACACTGTTTTGCCCTTTCTCATGTAGGTGTCACAATAACACTGTGAGGGCAGATGAGTGTTTAGTAATATAACAAATGAAGTCAACGGGAGGTCTGACTTTAAGAGGGAGAAGTTTCTTAGAACAGGTGATTTTGAACTTGTGTGAAGAAGTAGTGAATTCCTTTGACAGAACACGTTCACTGGGAGCCTCCTCTCGCCTCTCAGGCCCGTTCTGGGGTGGCCAGACCGCAGTGAGCACAACACACAGTCCTGCCTCCAGGGCTTGCAGTCGGAGTGACAGATTGCCAGTAAACAGTGAATAACTGGATTATTGCTCATAGTGTCATAGAAGAAAAATAAAGCAAGAATATTGTAGAGAAATAAAGCAAGAAGGCGAGGCAGTGCAGGAGGGACCCATGGAGGGAGGGCAGCCTCGTGGAGAATGTGGCCTCTGAGCAGACACCTGGAGGACGTGCGGGTGGCATCTGGCAGAGGGTCACGCATCTCCTTTAAACTAACAGTTATTGCTCATGGACACATACATACGTTTCCTGACGAGACCCAGAGACCTAGACCCAAGAAACACGTGCCTGATGTTGAAATCTCTCTATTACAATGTGTCATTAGCGTAGTGTGTGCTAATTAAAGGTACGAGAGAAAGCTTGCGATGAGCAGGTTTATCCAGGTTGTGAATTTATTGCTGGAAGCACATTGCTTTCTTCTTTGATTCAGGGTGTTATGGAACACTGGGGATGGAATCTGGTGTGATAGCTGATGCACAGATCACGGCGTCGTCTGTGCTGGAGTGGACTGACCACACAGGCCAAGAGAACAGTTGGAAACCTGCAAAGGCCCGGCTGAAGAAGCCAGGACCTCCTTGGGCTGCACTTGCCACTGACGAGTACCAGTGGTTACAAGTCGACCTGAACAAGGAGAAGAAGATAACAGGTAAGAGACACAACCTTCTAGAGCAACGTGTGACATGGATTCTGTTTGGAAAGCTGCTGACATCTAAGATTTTTCTTTCTTTCTTTTTTTTTTGAGGAAGATTAGCTCTGAGCTAATGTCTGTCGCCAATCCTTCTCTTTTTGCTGAGGAAGACTGGCCCTGAGCTAACATCTGTGCCCATCTTCCTCCACTTTATATGTGGAATGCCTGCCACAGCATGGCTTGCCAAGTGGTATGCAGGTCCACACCCAGGATCCAAATGGGTGAATCGCGGGCTGCCAAAGCGGAATGCGTGAACTTAACTGCTGTGCCCCTGGGCCTACCACTGTCTAAGATTTTTATAGAAAATTAGGTCACTGCAGATTTAATTCTATGGTTTTGTTTTCTTTGTTGGTGTTAATATTAATGAAGATGCTTTTATAAGAAACATGACAGGGCAGAGGAGTTGGTATCGGATTCTTGTTAGCTTCCCTTTTCATTGTACTAAGATTCTTTCAAGGCACTGCTTCAGTAAAGGGATCTTGAGACATCTGGAATAACCATCCTCTTACAGTCATTATGAGAAATTTAAGTCCAAGGAGTCCCCTTTAAGTGCTATAAAAAATATTTCATATGTGCTGAATATAAATATAAGTATTTAGAGCAATTTAGCAAATGGTTTGAATAATTGGTTGGGATTGGTTTTGTTAAGATTTGTTTTGCTTTGGTACTGAAAACAATCATCTTTAATCTGTTCGTTCCCAGAAGATCATTCTTACTCAGCAGGTGAAATGTGTTTTCTAAGGACACGCTCGCAGGCTGCAGGATAGAGTAGTCCTTTCCCATGTGCGCCCTTCTTTCTCCTCTCACCAGGGGGCAGCCGAGGGTCTGAGGAAGCCTTGCTCCTAGATGTGGTCGTGCACCACAGGCAGAGTGCTGGCACGGGGCATCTTAGGTGTTTGTCCTGCAGTGTTTCTGCTGAACAGACTCCGAGATCAGACGTGGGCACTAATGAAAGCACCTCTCACTCCCCAGGCATCGTCACCACCGGCTCCACCATGGTGGAGCATAATTACTATGTGTCGGCCTACAGAGTTCTCTACAGTGACGATGGGCAGAGATGGACCGTGTACAGGGAGCCTGGTGTCGAGCAGGATAAGGTAAAAGGATTAACGAAATGTTTTGAAAAAACATTTTAAAAAATGACCCTTTGCCAAAAGTCACAGAAGCTGTCCTGTGTAAGAGATGTGAAAGTGCAGTATCCGTTGGTCTTACTCTGCCCTCTTCTGGTTATTTTAGGCAGTGTTAGCTATTGGCCCTACCCTTCTAACTATGGTTAGGAAATTCTCAGTGTGTCTGGGTCCCTTTTGGTGGTGTGAGGGTAAGTACTTTCCTGACTTTTACTACATTTTTAACTCAGTTGTTTAGATACTTTATTAAGAAATCTGAAAATGAACTTATAATTCCTTGTCTTTAAAAAGCTTCTCTTGGGGCCGGCCCTGTGGCCAAGGGGTTAAGTTCACACGCTCCGCTTCAGCGGCCCAGGGTTTTGCTGGTTCGGATCCTGGGTGCGGACATGGCACTGCTCATCAGGCCATGCTGAGGTGGCGTCCCACACAGCACAACCAGAGGCAATCACAGCTAGGATATACAGCTGTGTACTGGGGGGCTTTGGGGAGAAGAAGAAGAAGAAAAATATATTGAAAAGCTTTTCTTAACATCCACAGAATGATAGAGAGCCTAGTTTATTCCCAAATTTCTACCCCGTAGTAGGCAAGGGAGACGAAAGAACGAAAGACATAAATGCTTTAAATTATAGGATGTTCTAGACTTGAAGGCCATTTCAGGGTCACCTCACCAATTCTGTCTTAGAAAACTTCCATTTTTCCTACCTGAAGAATTTTCTTAACTTCTATGGTAATTACAAAATTATTGTTTTAGTTAGCAAAAAACAACGATGCTGGAAGTGCCAGATCAGATGACAAGTAGCGAGGAGGCAGAGGGGGCTGCCATCTAGCTGCTTGTCACCTTCTCCTGGGCGCCCAGCCCCTGACCCACCACAGAGGTCTTGTACCTGGGGCAGTGCCTGTCCCCACAGTGGGTAGCTGCCTCTCCTCTAGAATTGGAGTTATGGCACATTTTTTCAATAAAACTTTCCTGTGGATTTTGTTTCAGTGAGAAGATACTATTGGTTCTCTGTCAGATGTATGATTTGCTAATAGAGCTTCAGTTACCACTTTTCTCATCTGTTTGGAAACCTCCAGGCGCCCCTATAATCTCTCGTGTGGGTCAAAACTCTCCTGCTGCTATGTCAGGCCTGCCTTCCTCTCTTCTGCCAGTTCCACTGGGCCTCGTGCCCAGGGAGCCCCCCCAACAGAGCACAGAGCCGTACTATCTCATGTCCATCTTCTGATTAACGCCCCAGACTCGACCACTTTTTACTCCTGGCACATCCATGTTTATGTTCATAATATTTATTATACTTGTGGAACATAGTTAATTTTTTGAAATTATAAAAATTATCCATGCTTGTGTTATAAAAACGTCTAACAACATTTAATGGTATTTCTGAAAAAGACTTTTTTTGCTTCGGTTTTGAAAGATAATGTCACTGGGTATAGAATTCCTAGGTTGACAGTTTTTCTTCCAGCACTTTAACCATGCTGGTCCGTTGTTTTCAGTGGGAATTCTGCCATCATTCTTATCTTTGTTCTTCAACATGTGATGTGTCTATTTTTTCCTTGGCTACTTTTAAGATTCTCTTTTTGCTGTTTGATTATGACGTGCCTTTGTGTGGTTGTCTTTGTGTTTCTTCTGCTTGGGTTCTTTGAGCTTCTTGGCTTTGTGGGTTATAGTTTGCATCAAATTTGGAAAACTGTAGGACGTGTCTTCAGGTATGTCACCTTCTCAATTCTAATTACAAGAATACTGTGGCCTTGAAGATGCCTCACAGTTCACTGATGCTCTGTTCTGTTTTTCCCCCAAATCTTTCTCTGTGTTCTAGTTTGGAAAATTTCTGTTGTTTTATCTTCAAGTTCGTTAATCTATTTGCACTGTCTAATCTGCTGTTAATCCTGTCCACTGTATTTTTATCTCCAATATCGTATTTTCTACCTCTAGATTTTCAGTTTTGGGCTTTTAAAGTTTCTTCCATGTCACTCTTTAACATGCTCATACTTTTCTTACCTCTAAAACATGTGGAGTATATAATAGCCCTTTTAATGCTCTTATCTACTAATTCTACCTACTAATGTCTCGTATCTGGGTCTTTTTGTATTGATTGGTATTATGGGTCATATTTGACATGCCCGGGAATTTCTGATTGGTTGCCAGACATGGTGAACCTTACGTTGTTTGGTGCTGGTTTTTGTTTTTATTGTTACTCCTTTAGTATTTTTGAGCTTTATGCTGGGGTGCAGTTGGGTTACTTGGGGATCATTTGATCTTTTCAAGGCTTGCATTCTGACTCTGCTGGGCAGGACCTGAGCAACCTTCACCTGCCGTTCCCATGCTGAGACACTGCTGCTCTGAGTCCTTGGCCCGAGGGCCCCTGTGTTAGGCAGTTTCTCCATCTGTCGGCCGTGTGAGCTGAGCCCAGCCCTGTGTGGCTCTGAGAATTGTGCTCGTGGCTCCTTCCCCTGGTTCTTTTCCCGTCCACAGATACTTCTGTAGGAGCAGCCGAAGATTTAAGGGGAAATGCCTGCAGATCCTAAAAGTCTCTCTCTGTCAGTCCTCTTCTGTACTCCGCTCTGCCCTGTGAATTCTAGCTGCCTTAGCCTCTCAGTCTCTGAGCTCTGTCTCCTCAATTCAGTGAGACCACGGGCGCTCTTCAGCCAGTACTGGGGCACCAGAAAGGCTCGCCTTATTTGCTTCCCTCTCACAGGGATTATTGTCCTGTGCTGCCTGTTGTCCAGTGTCTGCAAACCATTGGTTCACACATTTTACTCGAGTTTTCAGTGTTTAAGGAGAAGGGTAAATCTAGTCCTTCCTAGTCTATCATGGATTGAAGCAGAAGTCCTTCCACTGAATTACATGAAATAACAATCTTTTGCCTCATGTCAGCCCATCTGCTCCCTGCTCTGCCCCCAGCACAGGGGTAGTGGGTGTATTCATCTCATGCCCTTTCCAGCCTGCACACGTGCGTGAGCACATATGCACAGGCCGAGACAGGCTTCATTTTTGTTTTCAGAAAGTGGGAATGTATGTACAACTTGTTTTCATGATATATTGCTTTTTAATGGTATACCGTATTTGTGGAGGTATTACCCAAAAATTTAGGTTCCCTGAGAGTGGGAACTTTGTCTTCCATTTTACCCTCATGACATGTGCAGACCTCCCTAAATGCAGGGGTTCATAATAAATACTAACGGGTTAAATATAACAAGTCTTTTTTACTTGGTTTTTCTGAAATCTTTCTCGTTTGCATTCTTTATAAAAATGAGACTGCAATATGGAGTAAGGTCTCAGGGAAAGGTTTTATGTCCTCAAATGATGTTCAGTTATTGTTCCTGTTCCAGTAATATAATAGATGGCAAATAATTGCCTTCATTTTATTTCAGAGTAATATCTGAGGAAATGGTGGAAGCTTACTAGTTTGGAGGTTAAGGTAACTTCAAAACTCTTAGAAAATGAGGGATATTAACACATCTCAGAAGTTTATAATCTAATGCCATGTGAATTAGCCAGGAGGAAAATAGCTATAATATTGGGAAATGACTTGATTTGAGGAGTTAGGCATTTACTTGCTCTCAGTTAACTGAGAAAAAGCAAGCCCCTTTGACTTGAGGCAGCTGTCTTCTCATTAATGGTCATTAGAAACGACCTTGGTGATTTGGCCAAAGGAATGAGGAGGTCTCTTTTTTGCCTAGTGGAGCCCTGTACTTAAGTCAGCAGACATGGTTCCAGTCAGGGCCCCGTCACGACCGGCTGTGTGGTCCGCTTACATCCCTCAAGCTGCAGTATGCTGGGTTCTGCCTGTTTCCTAGGGTTGTCATGAAGAGCATCTGAGGTAATCATATGAAAATGCTTTGTAAATAACTGAGAGCTGCTGCAGTGTAAGGTACTATCCTCATTTGCTTGAAATAGTCGAGGGAATGAGATAGTCACTTGAAATCATATTTTTACCTAAGGATTATTCATGTAATTCATTTCTTGCTGTTCAGCTACAATCAGTATATTAGGCAGGGAACAGTGTCACTTTTCTGGTTGAAATAGCAACAAAAAATGAAAACGGATGCTGTGGGAACTGCGTTTATGTAGTTTCTCCAGTAGGTGGGGGTCTGTGTCTGTTAGGAGTTTGTTAGTGTATGTTCTCTTTGTTTATGAGAGTCAAGTTATGAAAAGTACACAGTAAAGCATTTCCTCTAAGGCCTCAGATGTTCAATTATGCTTTACTGTGAAAGTAAAATTAATATATTTAAATACTTGGTGTTCCACAGCACCAGAGTTACTAATTTTTTAATACCATACACTGTCTCAGTGCAGTCAACACCTTCTTCCCAAATCGCCACGTTAGCACTCTTGTCGTGTTCAAATCAGCTGAAAGTCCTTTTCATATTCAGTATTTTCCTTTGCATATTTTTGATGAAGGATGTGCAGCTTCTTAGTCACTTTTCCAAATTATGATTCATTTACCCTCTTAGAAAGTACTCCTCATGGTCATACTTTGCAGGTCTCATTTAAAGCCCAAAGCCAAACACAAGTCATGATTCAGTGGAGCAGCGTAGCCCTGACCTCTGCTGATGTAAAGTACCGATTTTTTGTTGTTTTTTAAAGATATTTCAAGGAAACAAAGATTATCACCAGGATGTGCGTAATAACTTTTTGCCACCAATTATTGCACGTTTTATCAGAGTGAATCCTACCCAGTGGCAGCAGAAAATTGCCATGAAAATGGAGCTCCTTGGATGTCAGTTTATTCCTAAAGGTAAAGCAACAGCACGTTGGCCATGTCGTTTTCAGTGAATTAATTAAAAATGACTGTTCTCAGAGAGAGTTGTTTGTAATAATGTGTGTTTAACCTCTAATTACAGTATCTTCTTGAAGGGATTTTCAAAAGAAATAGTTATCCTGTTAAAAAGTTAGACATCAAAATGAGTTCCAAATTGCTGCTGAAGAGAGCATCGCTGATAGCAGCTCCCTGAGCCTGCTTTCCAGATCCAGTCCCCGTCTTAGTTCCTCCCAGCTCTCGTGTCGCGTCGTGCTTGTGTCACGGGAGCGCCGATGACTGGAACAGTAACCTCAGTCTAGGTGCCTTTCCTGGGAGTAAATTAAAAGTGGGAAGAACTTCCTTCCATCTTATATATAATATTTCAGCACTTTGTTTACCGTTGTCTCCCCAGGAGCTACTGTAGCGCCTGGCACATATGGGCCCTCCGTAAATGTTATTAGATGAATTGAACCAGTAGTGTATCCAATTGTGATGACACTTCTCTAGCTTCAGAGTCAGCATCATCAGCCTCCCCATTCTCCTTCCTAAGAAGAGTATTTTTAGACAATTTAGTTATTTAAAAATTCAGAAATCTCAGTATATTTGTCCATTTAATGCAGAGCATATTTATTCTTCTGACATATTTCTGTCTGAGATTCAAAACTACAATGCAGAATTAAGTATTCTAGGAAGCGTTAAAGACATGTAAAGTTACTATTTTTAACTATGATTTTTATAAGCAAAATGTGTAAACTTCTCTAAACCATTTTTTAAGGTCGTCCTCCCAAATTCACTCAGCCTCCACCTCCTTGGAACAGCAATGACCTCAAAAGCACTACAGCCCCTCCAAAGGTAGCCAAAGGTATGCCTGCCCCCACCGGGGCAGCATGACGCTCCCTGGTTTTGCGGTATAACTTTCCATAAACACATAAAAGCATTATAAAATAACTTTATCTTCATCAAGTTGGTGTAGATAAAAGAATAAAGAGTTTTTAAAACTTTTTTCAAGGTCGTGCCCCCAAATTCACTCAGCCGCTACAGCCTCGCAGCAGCCACGAATTCCCTGCACAGACAGAGCAGACGACTACCACGCCTGACATCAGGAACACCACTGTGACCCCGCACGGGACCAAAGGTCTGCAAACCCAGGAACGCCACCTGGCACGCGGCAGAGTTTTATTTTATTTTTAACTTAAGTTTTCAGGAACATTTCCAGCCTTTAAACCTTTAGTTTCTTTTCCTGTAACTCTGTTTTTTTGAAGAATAGCAAAAAATTTGATTTCCTTCCTTGGGGAAAAACTGGCTGCCTTGTCTCAGTTCTGTTCTTTGGGGCCGTGGGGACTAGGCCTTTAGATATTCGGAGACGGGTGCTCTGCTCTCCGCCTCCTCTTGCAATTTTTCTCCCTATACAGCTAAACACGTGGAGTCTCAGGCTTAGAAATATTTCTAGAAATAACTAAAACCATAACAGGAAACAAACTTTTTTTCTGATTACATATTAATTTGCTGGTTACAGAACTTGGTAGCACAAAGGGATTAGGAAAAGAAACAGAAGTTTTGGTGAAAACTAATACTTTTTAAAAAAATAATATGTTCATAAAAATACTTCGGTCTCTTTTTAAATTGTTTCCAATTTTTCTTCAGATTATAAATATAATTGTATTGGAATGTACTTTCAGATTTTGTTAATGATAAGTAAGATGTTAACATATACAAAACATAGTAGTACCTTTGATTTTACTAGTTGTTAAAAAACAACATTTCAGTTGAATTCAGGAAAAAAGCCTCAGTGTCATAGAGGAACTACTTTCAGTGTGGGCAGACAGAAAATCCCACTAATGTTCAGGACAGTGCAGAGAAGAGAAAGCACTTCATTTAGAGAGCCTGGTGCAACAGAAACTGTCGTCTTTCTCATTTTCTGAAAATCTGCCTGGGAGCAGATAACTTCCTCCAACTTCCCACGTTGGTTTCTTCCCCGCGTCTAAAGCATTTCCAGACGGCCCGGTTTCTTTCTCCTGCTTCCGGGAAAGCTGGAGAGAAGAAGGCTGCGTGGGGGCGGGAGACCTCAGGCCCGGCAGGGAGCTCTCCCCAGGCTGCAGAGGGCGTGTCCTTGGGCAGGATCCCAGGCCAGATGCCTGGAAGAAAGAGTAGTCATTTAAAACTCGTGCTCATCTTAAAATCCAATCGTAGAATCTCAGTGTCAAGACTGAAGGTGTCCATACAGCATCTTCTCCAGAGCGAGGATCCCTGTAAGCTTAGAAAGAGTCACAGGGAGTGTGCAGGTCTCAGTGAAGACCCCTGGCTCCTTTCCTCTGGGATGGCGGTGTGTATGCTTTCCTTACTTTTTGAACCTAAACAGATGTTTTCATGCCTCTGATTAAATCAAACTGTATCCATCTGAACCTGATTGTCTCTCCAGTTTCACAGATCTTAGGGATTAAGCACACTTTACTTCTCTGAATTCTTAGTGCTTTCTAGCCTGAGTCACGATTTCTGTTTTATGCACTTCTCCCTTCTCCATTTTTATATCCAGGCTGAAAGGGATGCTGGAGAGCATCAAGTGCTGGTCAGGTTTGTGCCCCTGTAACTTCCAGATCCTCCTTCAGCGGGGCCCTCAGCACTGGCCAGCCGCTTTCTGTTCCCCTGGTTAGCTCTTCTGTCTGTTCTCAGCAGTAGCTATTGGAAACTTTCGCTGTGTTTCAAACCCTTGACCCAGAGATCTTCACTCACTCTCAGTTACATCTTCAACCTCACACAGAAAGTAGAAGCCATTCAAAGGAAACTCCCATGTTGTGGAGCCTACAGACACACTTGTGCCCTCCTTCCATCTATCCAGCTTCTCAGAGGCTGCATGTCATTGACTATCCTTCTCCTCTCCTGCACATTCTCTTCCCCTCCTTTGGGTATGATTATCAGGAGGCAGTGAGATGCTGTGTCAGGCCATCGCAGGGTCTGGCGCTGAGCCTCTGGTAGATAGCAGCAGATGCTCGTGGCAGCATCCTCAGGGCCAAGAAGAGGGGTTGACAGGTGAAGAAAGAAACTGATGTCGCAAATGACCTTAAGCAGAGCATTTTCTGCATCTGGGCCCAGGATTCCTTATCTGTGGCATGATAGGATTCAGTGGGGGATTCAGTGATCTGCATGCCCCTGGGGCTCCAGCACTGCATTACTTTCTGCCCTCTTCAGTCACATTTGCAGTCAGCTTTCTGTACCTAACACTACATTGTTACTTTCCCATATCTATAAATATTTTGCCATCATTTTGCAACATCACTTCCAGTTGCTGGATGATATTTTACTGGAAGGAGGATACCATGATTTTACTCATTCTCTTTCATTGTTGGGCATTTGGATTATTTCTAGTTTTTAACTCTTCTGCAGATACAGAAGTAAACATCTTTAAATGTCATCTTGATTTTTTCCTAAGAATAAATTCTACATATGGAACTGCCAATTAATATGTTTTTATACATATTGCCCCCAAAGGCTAATCAGAAAGATATCAATTTATATTCTCATGAAAATACCTGTTCCCTGATATCCTCTTCAAGAATTAGTTGTTCTTTTAAATATCTGCCAATTTGATAAGTAAAAACAGCCTCTTGTTTTAATTTCTGTTTCTCTGATTAGTAGTGAGGTGAACATATTTAATGGGCACTTGTGTTTTTAACGTAATAGAAGGTGTTTCATTCATCTCTGCTGACTTTTCTTTTGTTTGTTCTTGACTTATAAATTCTGTAATATGTTAATTATATTAACCCTTTATCACAGATGCAGAAAATATTTTCCCAGTTTATCATCTGTCTTTCAATTTGTTCTGGTGATTCAAAAATATACAAGGGTGGAGCACATAGTGTGACAACTTCCATGTGTCCGTGATAGCTTCTGCAGGTGCCAGCTCATGCCCAGTCCATTTCATAAATAATGTTTATAGTATTTTTTGAGATAGAAGTGATGATATGGTTAATGTTCATTCTTTTCCTTCATGATTTCTGCCTTTGGTATTAATGTTCTTTTTTCTTTAAATTTCAGATGTCACCTTGGCCGCAGTCCTTGTCCCAGTGTTGGTCATGGTTCTCACCACGCTCATCCTCATTTTAGTGTGTGCCTGGCATTGGAGGAACAGGTGAGTCCACGACTAGTTCTCCTGATTGATCCCAGAGGGGATGTTTCCAAATGTGAAGCAGAAACTAAATATAGAAGATAAACTATGATTCGTCTCTTTGTGATGGAAAGTTAAGATAGTCATTAGAATAAAAAAGCACAGGTTTTGGAAGCTAGCCCCTGGGCCTAGTGGTTAAGTTGGGCACGCTCTAATTCAGTGGCCTGGGTTCGGTTCCCAGGCACAGACCTACACCACGCGTCAGTGGCCATGCTGTTGTGGCAACCCACATACAAAGTAGAGGAAGACTGGCACAGATGTTAGCTCAGCGACAATCTTCCTCAGCAAAAAAACCCCCAAAAAGCACAGGTTTCTTCTTCGTTTCCATAAAAGATGAGTAAGTTAATTCCACAGTCAGTTACTGAGCATCTTTAGCATATCAAATTCTGCATTACACACTAGGACGTACACCTTAATAAGACATATAATAGGTGCTCAGTAACATTTACTGGAAGAATGAGACACAACGCCTATTGTGTTTAGCAGGGTTGACTGACACAAAATAAGAAACTCTAGTATGGCCAGATGAGTTATTATGCAGTGCTGGGAAACAGACGTGAGAGCCACGAGAGTGACCCAAAATCTGTTCTTCGGGAGAGAGTGATCCTCAAGTTTGACATGTTTTGCCTTAAAGAAGGAGTTGGATTTGGCAGAGAGGGGAAGGAAGAGAATGGCCCAGACTGAGGGGTTGCTCGGGGGAAGCACAGGGGTGCGGGGCCAGGACGGCTTCCTGGGGGAGGGGGTTCGATCTCGTGCTGCGGGTGGGGAGGCCGTTGAGGAGTGGTGGTGGTCAGCGCAGCGGATAGATGGCGGTGCTTCTGGAGGGTGGACTGAAGAGGAGCGACCGAGAGTCCCGAGGTGAGTGAGGAGGCGCTGAGGCCGTGCAGGCACGTGGCAGGGACGCCAGGAGGGGGCGCTGGCCGCTCGGGGAGGAGGGGCACCTAGGATGGCCTGGAGTTTCGGGCGTGTGCACGAGACCAGCAGCGTGTCATGAGTCGAGACAGCAAAACAGGAGGGACAGGCTAGTGCGGGAGAATGGCGGTTTGTGGAGCCATTCAGCAGATATCTGCGCTCCCCCCTGTGCCGAGTGTGGAGCCCCCAGGTTTAGGGAAGGCCAGGGGTGCCTTGCCTGGCCCCGCCCACACGGCGTGCGCCCCGGGGGCTGAGGAGGCCGAGGAGCGGGGTCCTGCACTTGGGTGGGCGCCGCGGGCGGAGCGGGACCCGCAAGTCAGCACGAGGGCGGTGGGGAAAGGGGCTCGGGGCTGTCGGACAGTCCGGGGAGGGGCGGCCAGCAGGCTCTCGGGGCGCTGGACAGCAGCAGGTGTCGAGGAGAGCACAGCAACAACTAATTTTTCTAGAAAATTAAGTGCTGATTTTAGGCATTATTCTGAATTCTTTACATGTTTTAGCTCAATTAATCCTCACAACAGCCTCTGAAGCAGGTATTGCTGTAAATCCCATTTTACAGAAGAAAGTGAGACAGCGTCAATCCCTTGCCCCAGGTCACCAGCCAGGACCGGCAGAGGGGGCTTCGAGCCGTGCTGTTACCGCTGCCCGCCTGAGCCTGCAGTCGGACAGTCAGTCCACGGGTCTGAGCCCCGCTGGGAACAGCACAGGCCGAGGGGAGGACACGGGAGGAGAGCTGCGGCCTGAGGTCGGGGGCAGGGGTCGGGGGGGCTTGTTTAAGGGGCCTGTGGAAGCTCAGACCCCATGAGGCAGGTGGAATATACGCCTTTCAGGACAGAAGGTCTGAGCCGCAGAACTGAAGGGCCTTCTCAGGACGCCCGTGCAACTGCTGCCAGCTAGCTCTGTCACGAGGCGTGGAGGAGGAGAGGCCAGCCAGGGGCTGTGGAAGTAGCTGAGAGAGAAGAATCCTAATACAAACAGCTGCAGCTTACTGATCCTGAACCCATGCCAGCTGCTCCCAGCACTTCACACGCAGGGGGCCAGTGACCTGACCTCTGTCACCGGAGGGTCAGAATATAAAATCCTTGATGGTACAACCCCTGGCCAATACTCAGGCCATTAAATTTGTTGTCTTAGCCACATAGAGCATCTATCTGCCATTTAGAAAAGATGATTGATTTCCTTTCATTTTTAACTGTTATGATTAGAGGATTTGGGGGGAGAAAAGTGCTTAATTAATAAACTAGCATTGTATTATTTCTTTTCCATTCTAGTTTTGATGAACAGCCCCAGCCCGTCCATCTCTTCCACAAATTTTACATTATAATTTACTTTGAAATAAAGAGATGTTGTATCTTCAGTACAGTCAAACTTTAAAATGAGGAAGCTTTTAATATCAATAATAAAAACATAGTCTTATGCTGGAGAAGAGTGTTTCCAAGGAGGAAAAGACATACCCTGGGCTCTTTGAGAAAGTGACATTCATGGTCTTGAGCAAACCACATAACCGTCCTGTCCTCATTTATACATAGAACCTGCTTTGTTTTTAGCTTGCGAAACATTAATTTTAATTAGATTTACATCCCTGACTCAGAAAATGCCCTTTCACGTGCTTGTTTTCCTCTTTGTAACGGGCTCTTGGCAGGTGGTAATTCTTCCTGGAGGAGGGAGGGCCCTGGGGAGAGTGTGCAGGAGTGGCCTGGGGAGGGGCTCCCTCACTGCACGCTGGCTCTCGCCTCCCGCTGGCTCTCGCCTCCCGGGCCCGGGTGTCCTCTTCTCCCTGCACCACCTGTCACTGTCAGTGCCAGTGTTGACTTATCCTACGTGGTTGGAGGAATTAAGTCCGTGCAATTAAGTGTGCGTGACTCTTTAAACTTCTCTGGGGCAGAGGACCGTAGAAGAAAAGCAGCAAGTTGGAAAAAATAACTCAGAAAAAAATGTGGGGTTTTTTTTGTTCTATGAACTTTGTGTATCAACTGATTTGAGAAATTTGTATTTGAAACCAAAACAGACCTGACACGATTTCCCTGTGATATCCCACATGTCAGGGCTGGGTCTTTGATCTGCTTGGGTCTTTTTATCTACACTTAGCCTTTTTTATTCCTTTATGCCTCTGAGTGGGAAATAGTTGGGTAACAAGGTGACTGTCTCAGGAAACAGTTGAATGTTTATCGAGAGTCCAGAATTTACGAGCCTCGGCAGTGGCTTGAAAGTCAAGTGAAGTGGAGGACCCCCCGGGTGGCTCAGCGCATGGTCGTGTGGACTGCTGACGAATCATTAACTGTGGGGTTTATCCTGCAATCCCACGGCTTCCTTACTATGAATTCACTCTATTGGCTAACTTTTTTTTCTGTATTTTTCCAGAAAGAAAAAAACCGAAGGCACCTATGGTTTACCTTCCTGGGACCGGGCAGGTAGCTCTTGGCTTTGCATCTCTTTGCATCAGCGGGAAGTCCCTCCCCTGCAGGTGGCAGTAGTGAAAGGAAAGTCATTTCCAGGCCACGTACATTCCCCAGCACTGTCGGAGAAATGGTTTCCTCTTCTTTTCTAATCATTCTTTCTTTTCTGTAAAATCTCTCCTAGTCAGTCAGTAAAGGATGGAAAGTTAGAACTTCTCCTAACGCTTGCTCTGTGCTTTTTCCTCTGGAGCCCTTGTCTGGCTTGTCTCGTGTATCTGTTTATCTTGAGGAGACCAGCTAGCTTCCTGTGTGGCCCATGTGAACACCGTGAGAGGCAAGGATTGCCGTCTTGATGACACTGTGCACGTCCCTCTGCGTGGGTTTTTACCACTTGGGGTCGAGCAGTTCAGGAGTCACGGAGGTCTGCCATGATGAGTGGCCATCTTCTGCAGTCCTGCTCTCTGGGGCAGGTGGCACCACAGGCCCCCTCAGGGTCTCCCACTTCCCAGTCTCGCTACTGGAATGACTGTTAGGAGCCGAGAGGGTTCACTGCGGTGACTGATAGAAGAGAGCAGTGGTGGGGGCGGATCACACGCTGCTGGCTCCCCAGGGGATCTTGGGAAGTATCTTTTGAGAAAAACTTATTGAAAACCACCACTACAACAGACAGACTGTATCTGGCTGCTCTATAATAGCAGATTTGCTGTGTGTGTGCTTTTGATAGAGATTTCTACCACGTTCCACTTTGCACTGGCTGTTCTAGCAAAGCAAAAAATAAGCTTGAACAACTTCAGGAACTAGAAGAAGAAGAGCAAACTAAACCCAGTGCCACCAGGAGGATGGAAACAGTAAGGATGAGAGAAGAGAGAAAGGAAATCAAGAAGAGAAGAATAAGGAAAATTAATGAAACCAAAAGTTGGTTCTTCAAAAAGATAAAAAAAGACAGACCTTTAGCTAGATGGACAGAGAAAAAGAGAAGGCTCACGTTACCAAACTCAGAAATGAAAGTATGGGGATATTACTACTGATTCTACAGAAATAAAAAGGATTATAAGAGTACTGTAAACAATTCTATGCTAAAAAAATGGGTAACCTAGATGAAATTGGATAAATTAGATAAATTTGGATAAATTCCTAGAAATGCAAAATCTACCAAGACTCAATCACAAAGAAATAGAAAATATGGGACTGGCCCTATGGCCAAGTGATTAAGTTCATGCGCTCCACTTCGGTGGCCCAGGGTTTTGCTGGTTTGGACCCTGGGTGTGGACATGGCACTATTCATCAGGCCACGCTAAGGCGGCGTCCCACATAGCATAACCAGAGGCACTCACAACTAGAATATACAGTGTTCTGGGGAGAAGGAGAAGAAGAAGAAGAAAAAGAAGATTGGCAACAGTTGTTAGCTCAGGTGCCAATCTTTTAAAAAAAAAAGAAAGAAAGAAAGAAATAGAAAATCTGAACAGACCTCTAACTAGTGAGGAGATTGACTCAGGAATCAAAAATCTCCCAACAAAGAAAAGTCCTGGACCTGCTGGCTTCTCTGGTAAGTTCTATCAAACATTTACTTAAAAGACTCCACAAAAACACTGTTAGAATAAATGAATTCAGCAAAGCAGCAGGATGCAGAGTCAAAATACAAAAATCATTTGCATTTCTATACACAAACAACAGGCAATCTCAAAAGGAGGTTATAAGAACAATCCTATTTACAATAGCGTCAAAAAGAAAATATTTAGAAATTAATTCAGCCAAGGAGGTGAACAACTTGTACAATGAAAACTACAAAATGCTGTTGAAAGAAATTAAAGGAGACATAAACTAATGGAAACACACCACGTGCATGGATTGGAAGACCTGATGTTGTTAATGGCAGCGCCACCCAAAGCGGTCTACAGATTCCGTGCAATCCCTGTCAAAAGCCCAAAGACAGTTTTTGCAGAAATAGAAAAACCATCCTAAAAATCATATGGAATTTCAAGGGACCCTGAATAGCCAAAACAATCTTGAAAAAGAAGAACAAAATTGGAAGACTCACACTCCCTGATTTCAAAACTTACTACAAAGCTACAGTAATCAAAACAGTGTGATGGTGGCATAGACAGACATATAGACCAATGGCCTAGAATAGAAAGCCCAGAAACAAACCCTCAGAAACATGACCAAATGATTTTTGACAAGGGTGCCAAGACCATTCATTGGGAAAAAGACATTTCAAGAAACAGTGCTGGGAAAACACATGCAAAAGAATGAAGTTGGACCCTTACCTAACACCACATTCAAAAATTAAGTCAAAATGGATCAAGGACCAAGATGTAAGACCTAAAACAATAAAACTCTTAGAAGAAAACATAGGACAGCAGCTTCGTGATGTTGGATTTGGCAGTGATTTCTTGGATATGACACCAAATGCACAGATAATAAAAGAAAGAACAAATTGGACTTCATGAAAATTTAAAAATTTGTGCATCAAAAGGCATTATCCAGAGAGTGAAAAAGCAACCCATGGAATGGGAGAAAATACTTGAAAATCACATATCTGATAAGGGATTAATATCCAAAATATGTAGAGAACTTCTTAAAAAACTCAACAAAAAAAAAAACCCAATTGAATAGACATTTCTCTGAAGAAGATACACAAATGGCCAATAAGCATGTGAAAAAATGCTCAACATCACTAATCTTGAGGGAAATGCAAGTCAAAACTACAGTGAGATATCACCTCACACCCATTAGGATGGCTCATATCAAAGGAACAGAAAACAAATGTTGTCAGTGACGTGAGGAAATTGCAACCCTCGTGCGCTTTTGGTGGGAATGTAAAATGGTACAACTGTTGTGGAAAACAGTATGGCAGTTCCTCAGAAAACTAAAAATAGAGCCACCATACAATCCAGCAATTCTACTTCTGGGTATATACCCAAAAGAATTGAAAGCAGGGTCTCTAAAAGATTTGTACACCCATGTTCATGGCAGCATTATTCACAGTAGATAAAACATGGAAGCAACTCGTGTCCATCAACTGATAAATAGATAAGCAAAATGTGGCATATACATTCAGTGGAATATTATTCAGCCTTAAAAAGGAAGGAAATTCTGCAATATGCTGCAACATGGATGAACCTTGAGGACGTCTTACTAAATGAAAGAAGTCAGTCACAAAAAGACAAATACTGTATGATTCCACTTACATGAGGAACCTGGAGGAGTCAAATCCGTAGAGACAGAGAGTAGAATGGTGGCTGCCAGGGGCTGGGGGCGGGGGGAATGGGGAGTTGTAGTTTAATGGGGACAGGGTTTCCGTTTTGCAAGATGAAAAGAGTTCTGGAGACGGACGGTGGTGCCTGCACAGCAGTGTGAATGTGCTTAATACCACTGATGTGTACACTTAAAAATGGTTAAGATGGTAAGTTTTACGTGTATTTTACCACAATAAGAAAAAGGCAAAGCTTGAACATAAAGGCTAATTTGTATAGAAATTTGTTATAGAAATAGCTTAAATGCAACAGGATTTCTCCCTTAACCCCCCGTTAGCAGTGCCGGCGTCGCTTGTGCTGACCGGTCTCTTGCCCCCGTCCCACTGCAGGCTGGTGGAAGGGAATGAAGCAGTTCCTCCCCGCCAAGGCGCTGGAGCCGGAGGAGACCCCGGTGCACTACAGCAGCAGCGAGGTGACCCACCTGAGCCCCAGGGAGGTCCCCACAGCGCTGCAGGCCGACTCTGCAGGTGAGCGCCACACGGGCTTCGCTGGGCGCGGTGGGGTCTTCAGTAGCTTTTGTTTTTCTCACGTGTAGGAGATGAGCTCTTTTCAAAAGGTAGAACCACTTGTTAAAAGACCTTGAGAGAGTCATTTCTGGGTCTTAGAGGTTCTGGCCGTAAACCTCGGGGCATTTTATTTTTGCGGGGGGGCTTGGGAGTATTAAAAGAAGAGCAGGAAAGAGCGGAGCCTTGCGGTGTTTATCCTGTTAACCTAGTACTTATTTATTTTAAATATTTCCTAATACTTAAAAAAAAATGTATAAAGTTATTTTCCAAGACACATATTGTTCCAATAATGGAATATTTCTTTTCCAATGAAATAGTATCTATAAATCTGAAGAACATATACCAACACTGTCTCTGCAGAATTGCCTGAATGGGGCTTTCTGGCATATTAACTTACGAGTGTGAGACACAAGCTGACATCTTCAATTTTAATTTGCGAAGTTGGTTCCTGCAGGGAAATGCATGCTTCTGTGTCGCCCACGACACAGTGCTCTGAAGAAGCCTTTGTCTTGCTGTAGGCTGCGGCTGCCGCCCTCAGCGGCACGACCCCTGTGTTGACCGATCCTGTCCTGTTGTGTGTGTTTTGCGATATCCACAGAGTATGCGCAGCCGCTCGTGGGAGGGATTGTGGGTACCCTTCATCAGAGGTCCACCTTTAAACCAGAAGAACGGAAGGAAGCAGGCTACGCGGACCTCGATCCTTACAATGCCCCGGTGCAGGAAGTTTATCATGCCTACGCAGAACCGCTTCCAGTCACGGGGCCTGAGTATGCCACCCCCATCGTCGTGGATATGTCGGGGCACCCCACAGCTGCGGTCGCCCTGCCCTCCACGTCCACTTTCAAAGCTGCGGGGAACCAGGCTCCCCCCGGAGTGGGGACGTACAACACTCTTCTCTGCAGGACTGACAGCTGCTCCTCAGCCCGGGCCCAGTATGACACCCCAAAGGCCGGGCCGCCGGGTCCGCGTGCCGCAGACGAGTTGGTGTACCAGGTGCCACAGAGCACGCAGGAGGGGGCAGGAGCAGGGAGGGGTGGCGAAGGCGATGTTTTTAGAGAAATCCTTTGAACGCGATGCTGCGTTTTACAAAGCGTTGTTTTAGAGCACAGGGCCTTTCTTGCAAGGCTAGTGGCAGTGGCGTGTAGAACGTGTTAGGTGTCTGTCACAGATGTGTTGGACATGTGGTGACCGAGGCACAGGAAACTACTAATCTTGCCATCTTGCTTTAAAAGCGTTATTGTGGCAGTACTGCTTGCCTGTTAAATTTTGAACATCCTGTTTACTACTACTGTAAAACACTATTTTTAATACAGAAAAAGCTTCCTACTATGCACTTCAAAGAAATTGAAATCACTGAGAGTATTTATTACCAGTGCTGCAGGTACATTAATGAACTCGAGACAGCTCTAAGTCTGACTGGCAGTAATGCATGGTACTGTTCTCGAAATGTCTGATGGCTTGAAGCTCTGCTCTGTTTGTGAAAGGTAGGTACTACCATGATTTCCTCTTCTATCCCTGGATTTTTTTTTTTTAATACTTAGTGATACAATCATTGTTTTGACTGCCATCCTACACATAGCCATTTTCCCTTAGGAGGACCTATCGCTGAGAATTCTGGCTTGCAATGAGCAGTGATTGATTTTTCACTTTTTGACACTCTTAAGAGCTTTAGCACTCGTGGTACAGGACTGGTCTCATCTGTGCTTGTCCCGCGTGGGGCCCGTGATGGCCAGGCCCATGCTTGTGTTTATAAAACGTTGTTTTCTCAGTGGGTAGTATTTGCTTTATCAACCTCCTGAATTCAGGTCTCCTCCTGTCTTTAAGTACTTCTCTGTGTGGAAACGGGAACCACTTCAGTTTAGAAAGCTCTGGGGGAGGTTCTCTCCCTCCCCCAACTTTATCTGCACTGGGATGTTTCCGAGGAGAGTTGTGAAAAGTCGGGGGTTCTAGGTGAACACCATAAACAAGACCTGCTTCTGTTTATTACAGTGAAAGGCAAAATCGTTCCTCAGAAGTCATATAAATCACCCTGAAAACAAGTAACCAGAATTTACCCTCTTTGGTTTCATAGATAGATTTTTCTTTGAATCTCAAGGTACTTGATTAATTTTAGTCACCTTAAAAAATATTTTTTAATTTCAGTTTTCCACGGTAAACTGTTACAAGAAATAGAAATGCAGCCTGTGTTCCTCAGCTGTGCATGAGGGGTCCGGGTGGTGGAGGCAGGTGTCATTCTTTCTGTCTCACCTAGACCACAGCTGGTGGGTGGAGCCTCCGCTGGGCTTGCCCAGAACTCGGGCTAGATGGGTGGAATAGAAACTGTCTGCAGTTTACTAGCCTGTAGTGTGAAAGCCATCTTAAAACATCTTTAAACTGGCGAGATGGTATGAGAAGCTGACCATACGATTAAAACGTATAAATGCCTTCTTCTGTAAACCTTGGTCTGTAGACTTGATGTTGAAATGTGCTCTGCCATCAGGTCCTAGTTCTTTTCTTTTGGCCTGTGCCACCAGATTGTCGTTGCCAGAATTCGCTACACTTGACTAAAGATGCATGGTGTTCATTCTGCTTGCTTCCGTGAGTGTTATAACTGTTTATTTCTGCAGCCTCCCTGCCTTCTGCTTGTATGATTTTGGTCTTATTTTCATTTGCTTTTCTTTTCCCAACCAACTTTGAGGCATAATTTTATTTACTGAAAAACCAATACCTATTTTGTTTCAAAATACTTGAAACAAGAGGGACAGATGTTGAACTTGTAATAAAACATATATGAGCGTGTAAGCACATGTATTAATGTAGTCATCCCCTTTCCAGTGGGAAGAGAGTAAACCAGTTGCTTTATTTTTTTATTCACCCTTAGCACACAGAAAATATGCTTTCCCTCAAATCATGTGCCTGTTTGAAGCTTTAAGAGAGATGATTTTAGTGGCTACTTCATTTTCCCAAAGATGTTTGCTCTAGTTGTGTAATTGTGTGCACCTGATTGTTTTTCCCAGCAAACTGTTTGAGAAGCCAGTGTTTTCTTAAGAATGATGCATGTTTTAAGACTTGATTCAGCTTGCCACTGTGCTGTCCTTGAACTACCAATGATTTTTACAAAACCTAGTTTTTACTACTTTTATGTATTTTACTTTCCAAGTGAAGAGCTGAGCCTGATAGAAAGGGTTGTTCTTGTTTTGTACTTTTTCTTTTAGTCCATTTGTTTTCCTAGTAGAGTTCTGGGGTTTTTTACTACGTTTATATGTCTGATACATGTACAGCTTTGGAGACAATCAAGTAACAACTGAAAATGTGAAAGTAACCATTTTTTACAAAATTCCTTTGAATTTTTATACTTTGAAACATGTAAAAGACTTAAGTCACTGTGGTTTATTGGGTTAAGTTTTCCTGTTAATTATAAAAATAGACAGCAGCGCAGCAAGCGTGGCCCTTACAGGTTGCATAAAATCACACTGACTTCGCTGTTACTTGATCTAGGAACTCGCACAGTTTAAGATAAGATATTGTGAATGCTGATTTATATTTTATTAACAGCTATAAATCTAAATAGATCCTAGTGTATGTGCAGGGTCTAGTCCAATTATTTAAGTTCCTGTTTCACTATTTGCACTTTGCATTGAACAGTGGGTTTATTCGCTGATGAAACGGTTCGAGTAGAGAATTTATACAGTAACTGAAATTACAACGTTGTGTATACACTTGCCCTCCCCGTAAGGAGGGAGCAGAAAATGAGCTCATCTAAATACGAACATGGCCGTAATTCCCTGGAAAGTGATAAAGCTTGAACTTCACTGTCAGTTGGAGAGCAAGAGGGCTGCTGAAACACCATGTCCGATGATACAGTTAGAAAGAACCAGCAGATTATGTGGGACAGTGAAAGCTTTTTAAACCCTCTTGAGAGAAATCCAGGAAGCTCTACCTAAAAAAATTACCTGTTAGGTCTGTCTTTCGTTCTGAGCTTGAAGTCCCTGAACTGCAAAATCTAACGAAGAGTTGGATGGTTATTAAAACACTTTTTAGGTCACCTGTGGCACCACTTCTCGTTTAATCCAACTTGTGCCTAGTTTCTTCTTCATCTCCTCCTCCTCCTTTTTTGGCACTGGGAAAGGTGAAAACAAACCTGTATTGCAACACGTGTTGGAAATGAAAACAGTGCGAGTGGCGCGAGAGGCTCCCAGAATGTACTTTTCTTACCTCGGCACGTACTGTAGTCACTTGGTATCTGTATATGTGGCTAGAATTTAGATTGTATAAATAGATTTTAATGTGTTTTTAATAAATTGTAAATATGTGTCTTGCGCAGACTTTTTCTTTCTTTTTGGCTTAAATAAAACCATCTTGAGGTTTGTAGCCTTTTCTCATACTACACAAAATGCCAGATTCCTCAGTTGTCAGAGGTGTTATGGCCAATATTATAGTCCTTACAGTAACATTTGAAAACACCATCGGTTTTTGACTTCTTTTGAAGCCTGAATTACTTTACATCAGAACTGGATTCAGCGGCCAGACTGCAGCCTGTGGCTGGCGGTCCCTGAGCTCGTGTGGGCTCCAGGCTGCACCTACCTTTTCCCGCCAAGTTACTAAAGAATCAAATGGAACTGGGGTGCTGTGCAAGCATGTGCTGGTATGAACAGAACACAGTCCACATTGAATGTCTAGATCAGCCAGTTTCCTCCTCCGTACACTGCTGTTAAGTATTTCATTGATTCTGTTTCTCTCGAGTAGTTCCCGCTTTACGCGAGAGAGAGGGAGAGAGAGAGGGAGGGAGAGGGAGGGAGAGAGAGGCTGGTGGGTTCAGGAACGCCATCAGGGTCTCCCAGTGAGGAGGATTGTTCACAAGGTACAGTTCCTTCTACTTCTACGTCTTCTGAGAGCCTTTAATTCCATCCTCCTTAGAACTTCCGCTGTTCTCTTCCTTTCTCCTTCACCCCGCACCCCCCCTCCCATCGCCTTCTGTTATAGTAAAGTGGGAAGAGAGACCAGCTCAGAACGTGTGTGGGACTGGCTCGGCTGCGTCCCTCCCACAGGCTCCTTCTGGGGGGCACCTAGAGGGCGAGGTGAGCCTTCCACATGAAGATGCGATCATGTACACAGTTGAGCTTTTCGTATGAAAATATGATTTAAATCCAAAAACAGCTTGAGTATTCTTAAGAGTTTACTTTGTCTTTATTTTTCCTATTTAATTCAAATAGTAAACTTTCAAAATTTAATTAATAAACTGGGCAAAAAAATCATGTTTAAGAATTTTCCCCTTCTTGAGTTTACCGAGCTCAGCTTCTTTGTATAAACTTTTTTCTTTCTTTAAAATAATGCAGTCACCAGACATTAGTAATTGCATTCTTTGGTTATTTACTCATCCAGAATTTCATGTTTAGCCTATTTCCTTCAACTTAAAATACACCATCTTCATTCTACCAAATTACTCAATCATGGTTTGCTTAATTGCAGGAAAAAAGCTTAACTAAACTAGTATGATCTTAGATTTCCCTAACCATCCACTGTATTCAGGGCTGGTTTAAGATTCAAATCCGATTCCTCAGGGAGAACAAAAAGGATTTCAACAGTCGTCCAGATGTCCGCTTGAAGTGGCTCATTTGCACATCCAGGCACAGCCACGTGCCAGCCCCCCAATTTACAGCAGCCAAATACACCGCTCAAAATGTCATGTCATATTCAGAATTTGTTGTGGTAAACCAAAACCCCTTATTAGGAAGTCACCTCCCTTCAAAAGTCAAAGACAAACTAACCATTAAAAAGATGTTTAAAAACACCTCAGAAAACCAGCTTATTTTAAAAACAATGTAATCAAAACTTTACTTATTTCCCTGATAACTAAACAGCTTGATTTTCATAAATTAAATATATTCACAGAAATTAAGCCGGTGGTTATGAATGACCAGGCAGCAACAGACTTAATGTACATAATTTTTTGATGAGTGCATCCAACACATTTAAAAATAAACTAAAAATTGCAGTATAAAAATAAAACTAATACTGTTAGCATCATCTTCTGAGTCTGTAGGGTCAATCTTGAGTGAGGTTGATTACAAAGTTTTTTTCTATAATGTCCTTCAAAAAGAGCTGCTCTGCAGTCAAATTGTGATAGCTGCTCTAAAGAAGAAAAATAAAGCACAGTCAGCATCTGTCCCGCTCAGAACAAGGACAGCAGCAGCAGCGCGTGCGCGGTCTCTCAAAAGCTCTGAATAAGAAACTCAGTAACAAGGGGCAGGGAGTTTCAACTCTGTTCCCTTTCTGATTTCTTTTTCTTTGTTCATTCTTTTGCCAGAGCTTTCCCTAAAGCCCCTTCTTTCCACTTAAACCGTGACATAAGGCTCCCCAACCTTGTCCCCTGGTCTGCTGAATCATGGTGTAAATCTAGACCAAAAGTGGAAGTCAGAACAGGTGGATCACTTTAACAAAAGCAGCACCCGGTGCTCGTAATAGACAAGAAGTCAGCCTGGAGGTGAGAAACCACCGTAAAGCATGCTCAGTTTAAGAAGTATTTAAAAAATAATTCTGTTCCACTGATGGATATCCTAATTTTCCTCAGGAAGTTGTTGTAACCTTCTATTCCTTAGATGAGGTGAGAAATCCCACAAGAGCTACAGGAAAGATTAGGGCTGAGGAGAAAGGAGCCTGGACTCTGCCCCAAGCACCCATCTCTTGAGCCACTCAGTGTATCTTACATGGCGGGTGTGAGGGGCAGAAAGACAGTGTTAAGCTCCAACCTGAATAATCCACTTCTTCGGCTTATGTGGTATTGGGGGATGATGATTTAAGGGCACTGATTTCATAGGATATATCCATATACTTTACAGCAAATCATATTTCAATATTAAAACTGTACATATAATATTTTAATCCTGTCACTTGGTATATACCACTAATCTAAGTTAGAATTAGGAAAACAGAAAACTGTTTCCCATTCAGTCATTAAAATAAAAATCTTAAGGATCAAGTCTACCACCATTGATCCCCAACCATGGGAAGCAGGATCTAATATACAGGCTTGCAACTTTTGACCATGAATATTCTTCATGGGGTTAAAATGTTACAGACCTCCTCACGTACTACGCTAAAAAACAGGAAAATACTTACTGTAAGCATGGCGATGCCTGAAAAGGTGAATTGCGATATCTCAAACAGCAGGTTGTCCATATTTAAATAGTGCAAATATGATTCAGCATCTAAGATAAGGCTGGGGTTTGATGGGTTGATGGCACTTGACAATAGCTGCAAGCTTCTCCCGGGGTTCTGAGACCCCCCAGATTGGGAACAGCTGCTGTAGTAAAATAACCCCTGGGCCTGAGTCCAAGTTTCAGCACTTGGTCACTCTGTAAGCCCTGTCAACCTCTCAAAACCTGCTCCCTCAGTAAAATGACAGAAGAGAGAACACGGGCTGTCCAACTCTAAAGATCAAAGATTAGACCAAAGTGTGTATATATTACCGCATTCATCAAAGACATGGTGGAATTCCCATAGTAGTGCAAGGGGCTCTTGAGGTCAGAAAAGTTGTATTTGAAACCAGCAAGATGAACTTCATGACATATGTGAAATGCCAATGTGATGGCAATAATTCCTGTCGTCGGGTGTTTGCGTTTCTGAAGAGGGAAATGAAAATCTTTTTAAAAGATCCAAAAAAGAGATTTGTTTCCAAAGCATATCTAAGTGGCCTAATCTTATAAAATAGGGACTTCTGAACAATTAATCAGGAGAGAAAGAATTAAACCCTCATCGTGTCCTAAGGCTCAAGCTACCAACAGTGAAGACCCTAACTGAAGAGGACATAAAGTGTGACCAAAATCATAGCAAGTCAATCAAATAGGACTTAACTGCAGAATTAGCCCAGAAGACAACTGTCAAATAAAGGAACACTGAGGCTCAAGAAGGATGCCGCTGCCGGATCTTTAAAAACATGCTGAGTGAGGCTCCTTTTGGAAAAATCAAAGCCTGAGAATTTTGAGCCCATGTATGAAAACGTAAGGACAGCTTACTTTGCTAATGGCTAGGATCATGGTAAAAGGCTTCATATAATATAGCCCTAAAGTAAATCAGTTTTATAATCCTAATAACGAGCTCAAGGGAAAGACTGACCAGTCAACCTCGGTGACAAAGTGTAACAGTATCTGAGTAGAAGATAAAGAGTCCAGCTGCGTACATCATGATGTCACAATCTCAACCAGGCCATTATCAATTTAAAAAGAAAAAAGGAAAGAAAGCAAGCAAGCACCCCCTTCATGTATATGTATATCCTGAAAAATGCTGTCATAGATATTTGGCAAGAGGGTCTTCAAAGTTTCTATTCTCAGTAGGATGGCCTTCAAAGGCAAAAACAATATATATCTTAAACACAATTCAATGAGATTTCCTTTCAATTAAATGTTTCTTACAGATCCCATGGAAATTACATAGATTATGATTCTGAGAGAAAAAAAAAAATAAACACCAGGAGGTGAGCATGTCTGAAACCCTAACAGCCTTCTGCATGAGCTTTTCTTCACCTCGGGCACTACTGTGGCTCCACCACGAGCCTTTGCCATCTGCCAGGAGAGGAAGTTAAGGGTTGAGTTAAAAACCTACAGGTTGTCCAACCTCACCAACCCCATCAGTTTTCCGTCTCACATTAGTCCTCATGTCCTCTACTTCTCTCCTCACACTTAAGAGTACTTCATCCGTCATTAGAATCACTCTCCTCTTCTGCACCGGTCTCCCACAGAACCTATGTTACTACCTGATGGAATCTTCACCCAGGTTAAACCCACACCAGAGCAGCCGAACAGGGCAAGTAAACAGCATACTTGCCTGATCACACATTACATTTGTGACCAAAGTCTCAAGCGGGCATCTGGTGTGTCCAACAATCCACTACATACCCCTAGTAAATTTCCATTCCTTCTCTCCACGACGACAATTTTATACCTTTCTAGACAACAGAAGGAATCGGACGAGAGCGACATCATCTTCCCAACTCCAAACCCACCTTCCCCTCTCCCCATATTTTCAGTGCTTACTCCTCCTCCCTGGGTGGGGTGGCCCTGTTCTCACCCACAGCCAACCTCTCATGCACTGCCTTATTCCATCTCTTCTCTCAACAACTTTGCTTCTACCATTACGCACTTTCTCAATATTTTCCTCTATCGAATTGTTCCCTTTAGCATACAAATATGTCATCAATCTTTAAACAACAGCAACAAAAACAACCTTCCTTCATCCCAAGTCCTCTTCCAACCATTTCTCTGCTCCCTTTTCTAGCAAAACTCTATCACAGCTTTGCCTCCGCTTGCTCGTGCCCTACGTTCTCTCTACCCTGTTTCCCGCGGACCTTCTTTCTCTTCATATTCTTGTGCATATCACCAGCATGACCCCCACACCCCCAGAACCAGGGTTCATGGTCCGCGCTCCACCTCTGGACGGCGTCTGAATGGCTGACCTCTCTGAAATACAGCTGTGTCCTTTTGGCTTCTGGAACCCCGTGTCCTACTGGGACTTTAGTTACAACTAGTTCTAGTGTCATCTCTAAGTAAAAGCAGGGTCTTCCTGTGCTTTTGGAGTTAAAGACACTACCTAAAACAAGAAGCAAGGGATAAATCTGATCTTACTTCACCTGAGAAAATAAGAGCTGAAAAGTCACAAAACATACATTCAGAAGCTGTCCTTTCCTCTCAAAATTACTAAGAAGCTGTCCTTTCCTCAAAATTTCTAAGAAATAGGCTTTACATTTAAAATACTTATGCTTTTTGACTTGGGAATTCCACCTCCAGGAATGCATCCTACAGCAATCACACAAGTGTGCAGAAAAGCCCTATAAGCACATGCATCTCTACATTATTTATAGAGGAGAAAAGCTGGATATAAACCCAAATGTCTATAAATAGGGGAACAGTTAATTAAATGGGGGGGGGAATAAATAGCAGAACAATACCTGTGATATAATCAATTATATGGAACCGTTACATTGAACAAACAGAAAGTGTGTATGTTTGTAAATGCGTAGAAAATAGTCTAGAAGGATATAAAAGGCAAAAAGGCTGGGAGATAATGTGAGTTATAGGAGGAAGAAAAGAAAAGGATGACTTCCTTTTTTTTGGTATTCTTTTCTAAGTTGTTTGATTTTAAGCATGTAATACTTTAGAATTTTTTTATCATGCTAAAGAAAAGATACATGATGTGTGCTTATTTCTTTGGATTTTCCCTGATTAGGGCAAAATGAGAAAAACTTCATTTCCGCTGAGACAGCATGTTACACAGCTACTCCAGCTTCAGAGGAAACCGGCTCTGTGCCACTCCAGGGTCTACAGAGTATTGGTTTCAAGGTCATGTTGACAAACGGCACTGTAAGAGTCACAGTCAATGGGATTCCTTCTAATTAAACAATCTGGAGTTTCAAGAGCTCCCAATATTGCTATAACTTTACCATTTCCTGAGAACTCAGTGCCAGTGTCTCCTCTACGACCACAGAAATATCTCTGGACTACCTCATCATCCTTCCTCACCTTTCCTCTGGCTTTCCTGTGATATTTTCACCAGAGTGCTCCAGACAGTTCTGTTTAGCCAGACCAGCCCTGCACTTGTCCTGAAGCCAGTCCCGCTACTCTGCGCACAGCCTGCCCGTCACCCCCTAGTCAGATCCTCCTCGCTGCAGAACAGTGAAGACGAGGTTACGAGGGATGAGCCACTGGGCATGCAGGAGACCCCAGGAGGGCCTCACGGGGGCAGAAAACGCCCTTCACTTAAGGTTCTTTTCCTCACATCCTGAAAAACATAAAGATCCACAGGTATCTAATTTCACTAACTCAGACGTGGTCCTCAGAAACCTCCTCACGAGCAATGGCTCATACAGTTACCAAGAGCCTGGGAGACCCTCCATCCCGCCCCAGCCAGATCTCTAGTTTCCAAGTGTGCAAAGAAAAACACATACCTGATTTTTGGGAAACACTTTTGGGAAATGAAGCAGTTCATAAGCTGCTGTTCTGGTGATGAAAGGATCTAATATTCTGATTTGATAAGGTTTGTAGATCAAGTCTAAGGCTGGTTTCTGCCAAAACCCCTTAGTATCCTGAAATAAAGAAAGAATATAGAAAGTAGAAGATTGTGGTTGTCTTCTGTCCACAGAAGAAAAAACTGAAGGTAATCGGAAGGCAGATCAGTTTTGCCAACTTACTATTTTGCTACCCATCAGCAAATCATACAGCCACTTTAAATCAAGTGGCTTAAAAGCAGTGAGAATCGCCGTGGTGTTAGGATCCCTGTGATTGGAATCTGTAAAAACAGATTCTGGATAAAAAAGTCGGAAGGTTGTCCTTCTCCCAACATCCTCTTCATGTCCTAAAACAGGACCGTTATTCATTCTGTGGGTAGGAAAACACAAGATATGTAGACGAGGGGCAGGATGAGCCATTCCCATCACTGTTCTCAGAGGCTCCAGAGCTGGACCAACACCATCAGCCATGCACCCAGTGCTCCCAATCCAAAAGGCATCCGTCAGCCTTTCAAGCGTAAGGACCAAGGCAATAATTCCCTTCCATGAAACAGCTGTTGCATCAAAGGCAGAAACTTTCGTTTGTATTTGAAAATTAATTGAGGAGCCACTGATAATTGAGTCTTAACTCCAGGAAAACTGAAGACTAAATAAACGGGAACACAGAACCCCAGAATAGTGAAGTTAAGAGAGACCTTGGAGGACACCAGACAGAACCCCTTGGATTTACAGAGAAGGGCCCTGAGGTCCAGGGAGATAGTTACTTGCTCAAGGTGACACAGTCATGTAGCACATGAACATGTGTGTAAGTGACTGACCGGCAAGAATCACATTTAAGGTGATTTGAAGACCCATCACAATTACTGTGCTCTGAAATAAAGTAACAATGTAAAATTGCTGTTATACCTAAAGCTGAACCAAATGAATGTCTATTGCTAGAATGAACTAAAGAACCACAAAGGATTTACTGTTGGGTTTGAATATGCTCAAAGCCAAGGTCAGACACACACTGTTTATGCACATGGTATCAAGGCATACATGCTATTAAAAGAAATGCTTTGTTTCCCAAACAGTGTCCCCTAGGAGGATAAATCCTGTTTTACCCTTTGCTACTGACTCTATGTAATATAAGACAGTCTTAACACTTGAGATGGCTTTCATAATGTGCCCGCGGCAATTTCCCATAAGGACGTGCTGCGGTTCTGGGTGATCAGATTTTAGACCCAAAGGTAAAGAAATTTCTGAGTGCTTCCAAACTGTTTTGTGATAAATTTTCACAGCTTCCTCAAAATGGATAATAAACAGAAAATAAGGTGACCTTGCTGAGCAGAAACCCTCAGCAGCTTGTAACCCAGCAAAACCCCCAAGCAATGCCGAGTCATCCTAATGCATTGCCCCAGTGGGAAGGTTTTGCACTCTTCAAAAGACAATTCATAGGCATTTCCAACACACACAACTTACCCCAGATGATGACCTGACTTCAACCTTTCAGTGAGAAAACAGGGATAGAAATGTCCTCATTGCCCCACCACTCCATCTATGGGACTCTTGGTAGCTGTAACCACAATCCCATTACAGAGAGTCAACCACACTTGTGCTCTGGACCCCGTCCCCTCTCTTTACCGCTAATCTCTTTATTCAGTTCCATCAGTTTACAGCATGCTCCAGAATCTCCTATCTTTATAAAAGGAAACAAAACAGAAAATCCTCCTTTGATTCCGTACCATCTCGGGCTGCCTTCTCATTTCTCAACTCTACAGCAAAATTTCTCAACAGGGTTGCCTGTACTGGTTTCTCCACTTTCTCACCTGTCATTCTCTCCTCAACCCACACCAGCTGGGCTTCTCCCACCTCATATCTCCAAGTCTGTTTTTTTGAGAGAATCAAGGAGCTTCAGGTTGCCAACCCAGTGGTGAACTCTGTTCCCGATCTCGCATGGCCTCTCACCAGCAGTGGACATGGTTGACCCCTCCTGTCTTCAAACACTGTGCTCTCTTGGCTTCTGTGATTGCCTTCTCCTGACCCAGTCACTGACGGTGGTCCACCACCCCACTGGCGGGTCCTCTCCATCTCTTTACTCCTCTTGCTTTGCTCAGCCTCTAAGCTTTGAGCACTTCAAGGCTCAGTCCTGGACCCCCTTCTCTCTCAGTCTCTTCCTGGGAGATCTTGCCCAGTCTATGGTTTAAAAAACAGCTTACAGGCTGCTCACTATCAAGACCTTAACTTGTTTATCCAACTGCCTACTCGACTTATCCACTGCAAATCTGCTAAGCATCTCAAATCTAACACATTCAGACAGAAATCTTAATTCTCCTCTAAACCTGCTCCTACCCTAGTCTTCCCCAGCTCAATAAATGGTACCACTCTCTGGCCAGTCTCCTAAGCTGAAAACCTAGAGGAGGTATCCTCGGTTCCTTTATCCCCCTCTCTGCTCACATCTAATACATCAACAAATCCTGGTAAGTCTACCTCAAGAACATGTCTCACTCTATCCACCTGCCTCCTCTCTGCCAGGACACTCCTGTTGCAACCCACCATCATCCACCTGAATACGGCCACCTGCCTGGCCTCCTCATTTCCACCCTTGTCCCTCATATTCCATTGTCCATGCTGCAGCCAGAATATTTTAAAGATATAACCAGATGAAATTTCTCTCTTGCTTAAAAAGTCCTCAGAAGTTTCCTAGTGTACATAAAATAAAATCTAAGCTCTAATGCTAGTTTACAAAGTCCCACACGGCCCACTCCTTGCCCACCTCTTCAGCTTGGCTCGCAGCACTGTCCCCAGCCAGCTGCCCTCCTACGTCACTGGTTTTCTTGCTGCTCCTCTCAAACTCAGGACCATATCCTCCTGAAGACCTTCAGGAAGCATTCTCTGCCTGGGCTGCTCTTCCCTAGCCTTCATACGGCTGGGACTATGGGGTCACTTCAGTCCAGCTTAGATGTCTCCTCCTCGAAGTGGTCAGCCATTCTAAAGTAGCCACTCAATCATTTCCTATTGTTATGTTTTAATTGTTTTCATAGCATTTGTTATTATATTTCCTTATTTAATTAATCACTGTTTTCTTCCCTTCCTTAGAATGGAATCCCAACAAGGAACATGGACATTGTTCTTGTTCATGGTCCGTCCCCTGTGGCTGTGACGGTGCCGGGCTCATCAAGAGGACTTCATAAATATTTGCTGAATGAATGACCTGAAAGCTAGGCCTCCTCTGGCCAACAACTGGGAGACAAGGTTGTGTAATGTACTTACACACATCAAAGCAACATCTCCTCCTTCTAAAACAAAGCTCGACTAAAGTAGGAAACCATATTCTTAGAAACAATTTCAGGTTAGCAAATAAGAAATAGATTTACCTTATTATTACATCATAGGAGTCAATTTTTTCTCCTAAAGTCTTATTCTTCAAAACTCCTCCATTACCAACCACCACGCACTTTTTACACGGCACGCTGTTGGGTAAATAGACAAGGGAAAGTTTGAGCCATCTTTTATAAAACTGGGAGAGTCCAAGAACGCATTCATACTTTCAGGAACCCAAGGCCAAATTTCACTTGTTGTACAAGCCGAAAAAGAACCAGCCGTGACTTACAGGGCTGGGGATGTATTAGGAAGATACCGGATTCAAGAAGCCACATTCCCTCAGAAGCACACCATCGTTACCAACCATGAAAGCTTATCAGCCCATACACAGTTCCACAGATGATTCTCACAACTCCCCACTGAGATAAGTAAGCCTGATTTTCCCACCTTACAAGTGAAGAAATGGGCTCAGAAAACTGTTAGGTGACATTTCAAAGCCAGACTCCCAAGACGTAGAGCTAGGATTTGGATCCAGACCTTTGGATTACAAACACCCGCGACATAGGATTCTGTGTGGGAATATTGACACGTGTGCTTGACAGTCCAGAAGTGCACATTCTCACCAGTGTTACCCACTCCCCTGAGACTCCAGCTCTGGGTCGCTGCTGCATCTGATAAGTGTGGAGATGGACAGTTTGGAATCTGGCGGGGAAAGTGCAGCTACTTTGTACCTGGCCATGCTCACTTAAATTCCCCAAACACGCCCTGGTCCTTGGAGCTTAACCACTACAAACGAAAAGTTCACTCCCTGTTCCCGGCAAAGAGCTTTACAGTAGGACATGAGGTGGGACTTCCCATTGCTGGGTAGGACCATGGCTTGGGTCCCCTCGGCTCTCAGCAAACATGGCCTGGCCCATCCCTCTGCAGACTCTCACCGTCACCTGCCTGGCCTGGATAATGACAAAATAGATCATGTTCTTCTCCTGTAGGGACAAAACTACAGAGGGCAAGGCCTTTGAGACTGTCCTTCCAGGAGCCTCATGACAAAGAAGTATAAAGAAAAAACTGGGGCTGGCCCCGTGGCCGAATGGTTAAGTTCGTGCGCTCCACTGCAGGCGGCCCAGTGTTTCATCTGTTCGAATCCTGGGCGCGGACATGGCACTGCTCATCGAGCCACGCTGAGGCAACATCCCACATGCCACAACTAGAAGGACCCACAACTAAGAATATACAACTATGTACCAGGGGGCGTTGGGGAGAAAAAGGAAAAAAAAACTGCTTCTGTACGAACAATGAAATCCAGACTGTCAGGCTCTTAGGAAATTAATGAGCAGCAAAACTGCACAAATGCTGTAGGCTATTTAACTACGGAGGATGCCGGAATGCAGGAACCGCTGAAGAGAGCCAAGCACTGGCCCTGTCAGGAAGGAGCAACAATGTGCACATTCCTATACATGTAAATTTACCTTTTTTACTCAGAATTTGTTTAGCTTACCTATTTTTATTGGATAAGTTTTTAACACTTTAAATTTTTTAAAAAACACTTTTTTTTACACATTTTAATTTGGGACTCTTAGCTCTCAGCTATTAAAGAGTGTATCTAAATCAGCGTCTACTTTGTTAGAAAAACAAGAAGAGCTGGAGTTTCACAGCTGGCAGGGCCTGGGGGCGGGGCAGAGGCTGTCGAACAGACACTCCTTGAGGATGTGCCCAAACCTCCTGTCACCGCCGTGTCACAATGTGTTACAGAGATGTTTATTTTTTAAATCTGTTTATTTGTCTTTAACTATGAGAGTAACGTATCTCTAGATGATTTTATGTGCAAGTTCGACATTAATCCCAATTCCAGGAAGGCAACTTTATCAGGTGCTCTGCTGTGTGGCCAGGCAGCTCGGAGGAGCCGGGCGCGCTGGGAAGCATTCGAACCCTCTGCTCTCTGGGTACACTGCCATCATCCTCACCAGAGCCATCCCGGGATTGCTCCATAGCAGGGCAGTTCCCACACACAGCCTGCTGGGTCCTTCCTTCTACAACCTCGGGGTCAGTTTAAGGCGAGTCAGCGGTTGAACCTCCTGACACTGGCTCCATCTCCCCACCGGAATGCTAAGCAACACTGGGCGCGAGGCAAGGAGGGGCTAGGAACAGGCAAGATGGCAGTAACAGCTCTGTTCCTGCATGGCGGTGGAGGAGGCACATCCATAGTTATGGTACCTAGTCTAACCCTCTCCCTTGAATGAGGGCTGGGAGCCACTCCCCTGTCAAGGTAAGGGGCCGCCTGCCCTGAGCCCAGGGGCCCCAGGGGTTCTAGCATCCATCATGGCCTGGGGTCCCCAGCCTGACACCAGGCTGCCTGACTCCACCACCACCAAACACTGGGGCAGGGCCAGGAGCACAGACACCACCAGGCCTGCCCCAGTGCTCTTCCCTGGAGCCTCAGCAAAGTACTCCCGACCCACGTGCCTCGTCTCTGAAGCTGCCTCCAGAAGGAGGCAGCTCAGCTCCACCCCAGACACAGCCAGTTCCATAATCACTGTTCAGCAATGAACTGACAGGCTGAATCTCAATGTTGTCTAGGTCAGGCTAGATCACATTGTCATCAAGCCCTAGAGCACATGTGGCCAGAGAGCATGGTGATGAGAGTAGCTACCATCTGTCATACTAGTATGTCACATCCCTGGACCTCAGTCAGTCTCAAGGTCCTGGATCTCCTCTCATGGACCCGACCGAGCCTCCCAGCTAAGAGGAGAGGGGGAGTCGAGGGCTGCAGGCATATCTCTTCCACAGGAGCCCCAAGGATGAGCTACAGAGAAGGTCATATCCAGCCTCTCCAGTCTCCTCCCACTTATGATCCCTGCAGGTTCAAAGACTTGAGAGAAATGGAAAGAACTCATATAGATACTGCCTGCCTCAAGAGAACTTCAATTCCAAAGATGCTTTAAGTTCAACGGCCGCCACATTTTTAGGAGTTCCACTTTCCATCTTCTTCTCTGCCAGCTTTGCAGGGACAGACAGAAGGACGGGAGGCTCTTTGCCAGAGGAAAAGGTTGCTGACACCTTTGAAAGGAAATCTTGTCAATGAAACTTCACTTTCCTCCTGGTGAGGGACATTGCAAAGACCCACACATGTTTCTGAGGATCAGACCTAACACTAGAAACTCCTTTAGGGGTTTCTCTAGGACCACCCTTTGGTAATATCATCTGATCTGCAGCTGGAATCCACAGTGGCAATACGTAATGGGACAGACACACCGTCTGAGCCCACTCCTCCCCAGCAGGCACCCACATATTACCAAAGGAGTGAGTCCCCCCTCCTCATCTTCCTCGCCCAGCCTAGGCTCCTGGCTTCCCCTCTTCCTTAGGTGTCAAACAACAACTTCCACTGTCATCAGGTGACTTTGTGACTTCCCTGTATTTAGTTACCATGACTTCCATGCGCAAATGGCTGCGGTGAGCTGTGAGGCCCTGGAGGGCAGGAGCCGAACCACTTGTCTGTGTCCTCCAGTCTACAACCTCCTGATCCACAGGCTGTACATTTGGAATTCGGTCTGGTGGTGGCATTCAGTGTGGGGTCATTTTCCTGGTTTCCCTCTGGTCCTCCTCCTGCCATGGAAAGTGGTAGGGGATGCACTTGCCCCAACAGCCCCCAGAAAGCAAAAGCATTCCAGAGAGCCTGACCCTGCGGAGATGGAACCGGGAGAGCTTGCACTTCCCCAGAGGGAAGGCACTTTCCTCATCAAGGCAGGCAAACCCAGGGGAGTTCCCGCTCTCTGCAGTGAGAACCGTCAGCACCATCAACATCGAGACAGCAGGCATGAACCGTGCTGGTCTCAAATGACCTGGGATCCTCTTTTTCCGCATGCTTCCCAACGCCCACTTTTCTCTTCAGCATTAGATACATTAGAATATATCACTCGTCCTTCAGTGTAGCCCGTGACCATAGGTCACTCTGGTCCTATTCCCAGCACACATTACCCCTTGAGTCTCGCTCGCAGAGTCCTGCTTTCACAAACCTACGTGGGGAGCACAATCCTCTGCCAACAGGTTGGTTTAGAGGTGGCCACGTGAGCCACCCTGAGCACTAAGTTAGGGAAGTCTATTCGATGCTCTGGAAAAGGTTTTACCCCCCCAAGAGCATGGTTTGAGCAGAACACTTTTTTTTCCACCCTTCCTTTCTGCTTAGATGTGGACATGTGACTACATGAGGTGAGAGCAGCTGCAGCCATGTTGCAACTAAGAGGGAAAGACAGAGTGAGCCCCAGACAAGCTGCGCTGACATCACCGACTTACTAACTCAATCCCCTAACTAGAACCACGCCCTGTAGATGTGCAGGCCGTACACAGCCCAACCGCAGGTGTGCCGTTCAGAGAACTACCCATATGAACTGGCACTCGGAGAGTTGTGCAATCCAGTCTGTGCTGCCACATGCAGCCCTGCAAGCTGGAACCACAGACCTGCAGACCTGAAACCACACACCTACGCGATATGGGAGATCACAGATGTCGACGTAGTTTAAATCACTCTTAATCAGGCAGACTGTTATTCGCAGTGAAGATCTTCAAATACTGTGCAGTGGACTGGGTGGAGAGCTGGCTGCTAGCTCCGGCTCCCCCACTCAGCATCCCCGGGCCCCAGGCCCCGCAACTGGACCTCTCCATCTCAGTCTGCTCTTCTGTGCAAGGAGGGAGCGGCCCAGGCCGTGAGTGTTATTCTCTGCTGCATGCCTTCCAGGCTTATCTTCGCCCAGCATCTCACCAGAGCAGCTGCTACAGAACACGTGGTGGGGCCGCTGCCTCCCCCCCACACAGGACTCCTTCCTGTGCAGAATCTCCATGTCCCTCAGCCTCAAGTTCCCCTCTTGCTGCCATGTAAAGAAACCCTGCCCGACAGCAGGATGGCCAGAGTAGCGACGCAGACGTTGCAAACCCTTAGAGAGTCTGGGCTCTTTTTGATAAGTATACTGCTAACCTCTAATTCCTTTTCTTTTTAAGTTGTCTAAGGCCCCCCTCCCACCTCGCTGGCGGCCACTGGACCTGGCTCTGCTCATGCTGACATAACGCATTCCGCCTAGGGGAGCAGCCAGGCAGAGTCACAAGTCCCCGTCCATTTAGCAGGCACCTGACTTGGCGTGGTGCTCGGGCTGGGAGACGTGCACGTGTGGTTTACTCTATAACCACCCAGGCAGCCGCAGGCACCCTGCACCGGAGCCCAGGCGCGCTCAGGATGCCCCGCTGCTGGGGCGGGGGCCGGTGTGTGCATTTTAAGTAGGAGCCGAGATCCTGTGCTTGGGGTCTCTGCTGTTCTGCTGCAGCTGACATGCTCCCACTGAGGAGAAGCCCGGGCCCAGGGCGCAGGCTGGTGCCAGGAGCTGGGGCAGGAGGGCTGGTGCCTCTGCACAGGGCACACTGGCAACACCACCTTGCTGTGATGGATGCAGTTCACTGAAAGGACCCTCCACCATTAGTGGAGCATGTTAAACATGACCCCCTTCTGTGCACTGTGCTTTGAGAATAAAGAGAGGACCCCGAGTCCTGAGAAAGCCACAGCAGCAGTGCAGACAAAAGGTGATGAGAGCACCCGAGCTGTGTCACCCTGAACCATCTGTTCTCGGCATGGCTCGCAGTGCCCTCTGAGCAGAGGGCCTGGGAGGCTGGAAGGAATTTAGAGGCCACCTCAGCCCCCTCCTTTTTCAAAGCTTTTTATTTTTTAAATTGAAACATAATTCACATGCCATAAAATTAACCCTTTTAAAAAAAATAATAAAATTCAGTGGTTTTAGCATATTTACAAAGCTGTGCCACCATAGCCACTATCTAACTCAGAACATTTTCATCACCCCACAAGGGAATCCCAAAGCCAGTAGCAGTCGCTCTCCATTCTTCCCTCCCCCACCTCTGGCAACTACTAATGTACTCTCCGTGTCTACGGGCTTGCCTATTCTGGCCTTTTCATATACATGCAATCATACATTACGCGGTCTTGTTGTGTCTGGCTTCTTTCACCGAACATAATGTTTTCAAGCTTCATCCGTGTTGCAGCCTGTGTCAGTCCATCATTCCTTTTTATGGCTGAATAATATTCCATTGTTTGGATACACATTTGGCTTATCCATCTGGCAGCTGATGCACATTTGGGTTTTTTCATTTGGGGCCTATTATGAATTATGCTGCGATGAACATTCATGTATAAGTTTTTCTGTGGTCATGTTTTCAATTTAAGCTTTCGATTTCGAAATAATTCTAGATTCACAGGAAGTTGCAGAAGTAGTACTGGGAAGTCCTGTGTGCCCTTCAGCCAGCTTCCTCTGGAGGTTACACTGACTTAACTATTAACTATTAAAATAGACGTGGGCATCATGCACACGGATAATTCCACCCCGCCTTTCTCATGAAACCAAGTTTCAGAAACTCGGAAGCTTGCCCAAGGTCAAGAGCAGTCAGGACACACCTGCTGACTCAAGTGCTTTTTCACAAGTGCCCCCCAACCCTTCCCCCTCTCCCCACACCCCGCTTTCTTACTCCCTCTCCCCTCCAAAAAAATCTGGTTTTCAGGTCATCCTTTTCTATCCTTATTATGACTGCTCTCCTGCCAAGCTCCTGGTCTGAGAGCTAGTCCGAGTGTCCCCATGAAAGGAGGACCATAGAAGGAAGCAACCAAGTGTGACGAGGGCGCTGCAGTCACTCTGGGAAAGGGTTTGTCTTCTGGAACCAGAGAGAGGTGGTGTTGCACAACGTCGAGAACGCACTAGACGCCACTGAACTGCTCACTTTAAAATGGTTATTTTTATGGTATGTGAATTTCACCTCAATAACAAAAAAGAAATGCTTTGTCAACATCTCTCTGAGACGTTCCCTCTGTCCCATACTTGGCATCAGCTGGCTCAGAGGCAGACTAGGGACAAGGCCACTTGGCACATCTACTGTACAACTTCAGGGTGAGAGTTGAGGAAAGAGAAATGTGTTTTTCTGTAGTATCTGTTCAGAGAAGATTCTATCAAAATCATGTATCTTTAAGAGAAAAAAACCCCTATTTAACGTGTGTGTTTTCCATGGATTTACACATGTACCCTGGGGATGTTTGAGTTTAACCCTGTAAAAGCATTAAAGATCATCTTATTAAAAAATAGTTTGAGCTCAAGGATAAAGGCATAAGTTATGCTAAATAATGAAGAAATCCTGGAAATCCTAAAGAACATATCCAAAGGAATTCACAATTCCAGAATTCTCTTCTCCCTTCCCCCTTCAGATGATGCTCAGTTTAAGACTTTCAATTTTGGAATCTTTCCTTTCTTTTTTCTGCTGGTTAAAATGGGAAAGGAGGAGCTGGAGAGCAGAGGAAGTCTGGAGACCTCTGAACTCTGAGCGCCCTGGAACCTCTCTGACCTCAGTTTCCTCATCTTTCAAACGAGGGGTGGACTGGATGATCCATCCTTCCTGCCACTGACCACCTCCAGGACGTCCCCGCGCTGCTCTGGGGTTGGCTCTCAGTCCGCATGGCACAGCATGACAGGTTAGCTGAGATGAAGGGATTCTTGAGGGAACAATTCAGCAGCGTCAGTATTTACGCCACCCCGACCTGCAGGCCAGTGCTCAGGAGAAGCTCAGAAAGCATACAAAGGAAAACACCCACGATTATACCCTCTGTTAAAAACACACACCAAAAAGATAAATAAATAAAATAATGAGATAAAACAGGTCCTACACATGTCCTATCACTTGGTATCATCTTTTCACAGGGAGCAGACAGAACTCCTGTCACAAAATTACAGGGAAAGACAGTTTTCTATAACCTGAACATTTTCTAACCCATGTGATTACAAAAATGTCGGCAAGTTATTATAATTATTACTAAGGGACCGAAGACTCTGAAAAAGAACAGATGCTTTATTTATTGGCTGGGGAGGGGAGTGGTTAGTGCCGGGGGGATAAAGCAAAGAGCAAGGCTGGACTTGTTGCAGCTCTGGGCTCTTTCACACTGAGCGACGTGGTCCAGCACACTCCTGCTCCCTTCCCTTGGTGTTTCAGACCCAAGTTCTTCACAGTATTAACCTTAGAAAAGGGCTCTCTCTGTCCTGGAGTCACTTTACTAACGTCACCTACAAGCACGGCATCAAGATGCCGCTTCAAAGCGATCTGCACACCAACATGCCTCAGCAGTGTCCGCTCTCCGAGCGAGAACCCGCGGCCGCCGCTGCAAGCCTGAGCCAGGCTGGTGCAGGGTTACACCACCCACTGCAGGATCCTGAAGGTTACCAGGCAGACACAGCTGGGGCCAGGGACGTGGTGGGGACACTGATGAACGCTGCTGGTTGCCCCTCAATGGTCATGTTTCCTTTGTCCCTTAAAATAGGACTTTTTTTTTAAGATTGACACCTGAGCTAACAACTGTTGCCAATCTTCTTTTTTTTCTTTTCTGCTTTTTCTCCCCAAAGTCCCCCAGTACATAGTTGTATATTTCAGTTGTAGGTTCTTCTAGTTGTGGCATGTGGGACGCCACCTCAGCGTGGCCTGGTGAGCAGTGCCATGTCTGCACTCAGGATCCGAACCAGCGCAACCCTAGGCCGCCAAAGTGGAGCGCACCAACTCAACCGCTCAGCCATGGGCCGGCCCCAGGAGTGTTTTTTTTAAAGGTGGGCACACAGCTGTGTGGGATAAAGGCTACATTGTCCCATCCACCTTCCAGCTGGGTGTTCCTTGTGATTAGACCCCTAGCCAACAGAATACAATCAGTGGTTGCTAGCCAATGTTTAACAACCAGCTCTCTTGGGGTGCGGGTGATGGGGGGGACCTTGGTTTGTGATGTTTGCCAGTTTCCATGGTATCAATACTCCCACCACAGCTAATTTCAGGCTTACACCTTGATGGCACTGAACATGGACTTGGGAAAAGCGGCAGCTCTCACTAGCTGGTACCAATTGGCTTCTGCCCCTCTGTGGTATACTTGTCAGACATGTGATTTCTGGGAAATGCCCTTAAAGGAGGAGGCCAAGTCTTAAAGGGTGGGGGCATGCCCACCCCCCTCCCCTCCCTGCTGGCTAGAATATCAATAGGATTGATGGAAATCCAGCCATCATACTGGACCACATGGAGGAAGCTGAGCATTAAGGAATGGCAGTCACCATGGAGAAGCCTTGGCCCCCGATGATGATCACAACTGTTGGGCCAGCCCGGGAATGTTTCCCTGCTGACGTCACTTATGTGACAACTGTGAGAAAGAAGGAAACCTCCATCTTGTCAACGAAACTGAGATTTTCAGTTTTCCCATTCACAGTGGAACCTATCCCAGCAGAGGGCACCATGCATGCTGAATAAGACGTCTGAACAAAACTAGGATTTATAGCTGGTAGGATCTTAAAGGATTCAGATTTGAAGCAACAACAAGAAAATCTGAACCTTTCTGGAAGGGACAAAGAGGAGAGAGGGGAATAAAGGTGGGGAGCAGGCCTGTGCTCAGCCGCTGCACCCGACCTCATGCCCAGCATCCTGCAGAGCACAGAGGAAGAAAGAGCCCAGACCAAGGCCAGCGGCTGCTGGATATGGGTGACTGAGCAGCAAGGGGGGAAGGGACTTGAAAGGCGGACCTCACCTCAGCCCCTCCGCTGACCTGCAGCCCAGCGCAAAGAGCAAGCAAGCCCACGCCAACGAGGCTCCCTCCTCGCACACCCAGGCCAGCTCCCGAATCCACAGGCCGGGGCTGGGGGAGGACCCCCCGCCAAGGGCAGTGCAATCCCTCGGCCTGAGAGAGACCTTCCTCAGACTGCTTTCTTCTGGAGCACTTTTCCCAGGCCGAGAGGAGAAGGGAGCAATGTATGAGGTCACTTGGGGGACAGACTGAGCTGACTGACTCAGGCAGCAATTAAAGCAGGTTAGTACCTTTTGCCTTTCTGGAGTTTATTTAAAATGTATTGCTCAGGCATAGGCCAGCCTGTTATTTTCTTTGTGTTATACGGTGGGTTCCAGGCAAATGCAGAATGACTTACTTAAAATATAGATAAAACTAATTATTACAAGTGAACCATCCAAAAAGTCAATATGCAAACAGAATATAATAGTGTTATAAGTAGATTCTTATCTACTTTCAAAATACTCTTTCTGGAGTCTGTAGGGAACAGGTCTGCACACGTCCAACCAGCAGTTCGTCAATGCTGACCACCTGTGATGTCACTAACTTGGGCCTCACTGCGTGCACTCCAAGGGGACCTACAAGGATGGTTTCCATCACTCTGCATCTGAAGTCTCTGACCACACACTGCCTCCACGTCAGTCTCTTGACAACTTCAGACTAAAGGACTCTTGTGCGATCAGCATGATTTTCACTCTCTCCCCACCACCCCCCGCCAATACAGCTGACGCTAAGACCTGGCGAGGGTTGACGGTGTGAGTAGGGGGCACTCTCAGTGACAGCGGCAATGGGCAGGGAGCAGCAAGAAGAGAGGAAACACCCTGGCTGAGGGACACACGAGGAAGGCCTGTGCGAGACACAGTTCTGAAAGCAACGACATGAAGCGCAGTCTAGTTCTAAGAGAAAAACCAGGGAAAAACAACACTTCTAGTCACATACCCTCAGGAATCCTGACAATAGCTCAAATTTACAGGGCCAAAGATCTTTCGAAATGTTTCAGACACTTGCTGCAAATATTTGAGGTATAATGATTATCACTCAAGTCAGACATCCGAGCACTGGACGGCCCTGTCCAGGTTCTCGTCCTGGCTCTGGCATTTACTAGCTATAACCAACTCGGTATGTTTGCCCAGCCTCAGTGTCTGCGTTTACCAAATGGAGATCATCAAGCAGACTCTGCAGGGTGGTTGTAAAAACCAGGGAGAACTGACATAAAGCACATATGCAAAAGGTCTGCACAAAATAATATTCTACAAATGAGAGCTATATAAACTTTAGGTTAGAAAAGAATATATATGGTTGCTGTTGATAAGCAATCAAAAATTGAAATTGATTAATCTGATGGCATAATTTAAAATTATAACAAGTACAAACTGAAATGAACTGACGTATATTACATAATCCACACTTCAATAATCTGGGCCCCCAACAGAGAAAAATAAGATAAACTTGGACAAAATCTGGTACTACTCCTCCAGTTCTGTTCTGTAAACTCTAGCTCCATGTTCACGTCTCTGTCCGCTGCCCTCATCTCTGCACCCGCCAAACGGCACCTCTGCTCGCCTGGGCAAGAGGGCAAATTCCGCCATTCTCCTTTAACGGAGGCTTGATAGCTATAGACGCCGCATTCCAACCCACTGGACCATCAACCACACTCTAAAGTGTAGCCTGAAGCTTCGTGAAGTAAGTGTACTTCTGTAAAAGAAGTCTACCTGCCGAGAAGTCTGTCTTTGGCAATTCACTTCCCAGGAGTTAACTTGACACCAACATTTTCTAAAAACAAAATTACCTTTTATAGTCAGAAAATGTATATCTAAGCAAGCTGTTTACTTCCCTCTCAAATATAATCCTGAATAAAAGGAAGAGAGCTGCTTCTGAAATCAAACACTCCACCGTCTTCACAACTGAGACGGGGAGGGCAGGAGCAGTTTAGCAGATGTGTGCGAGGAGTGGGAAACATCTGCCTAGAGAGGCTGAGCCGACTACCGGGTGTGAATTAATTCTTCAGAACAACAACTTAGGAAAGATGAATGTGGGGCAAAAATGTCCTGACTTAGGACTAGCATTATTCACCATCAAGATTCTGCAAACTTTGAGCCAATCAATTCTTCAGCTTCTAAATTAATTTTGTAGTTTGTTTATTTCAAGGGTCGTAGAAATAAATACTAGACATTTTAGTTATGCACAAATGCTACAGAATTTTCCGGAATAAATATATGTTCTGTACCTTAGGGTGTATATTTTGAACCACTGTAGCTAAAACTAAAAGTCAAACAGAAGCAAGGAAATAAACTCACGTGTCAAACTCGTCAAAGAGATCACAACTCTGCAGCGCTGACAGAGCAAGTCGAAAAGGTTCCTCTGGAAAACAAAAGGAGAATTAGGAATCAAAGGAATCGTGGCTTCTTAGGCACACAGCAAGTCACACTGTGTCCTCTCCCCTCCCCCAAACCCATTTCCAACTGGTATGGCCACTGTGATTTATTCTGGGGTGAAAATTAATGATACCACTGCAATTAGCCAGTGCGGCTCAGTAGGCACACTCAAAGTGATAAATGCTCCAAGAAAACTTTCCCAAAACCCCATAAAAATAAGATGCTTCATCTGAAAACATTCATAAAAAAGTAACTAAAAATGAGCAATATCAGATGATTCTGAAATTGACGTTAGTACAGATATCAATATTCAGCAAGTTAAGCCTATTAAATGATCAAATTCTCTGAAACATTTTTAAAACACACACACACAGGATCAGTTGAATAGGCAACATCTAACTCAGAAAACTGTAGGCTTGTCACTTCCTGGGCTTTTAGAGTCTCTCAAAAATCTAGGACATAAAGCTGTGCAAGGCCAATCAGGTGTCAACGAGCAGAGGGGAAAGCGTTACCTCATTCACTAATGACGCAGATGGAGTAATTCTCGCTAAATTTACCAAAAATAGAATATCCACTGATTAAAGGACTGATCAAGGAGCTAGAACTTGCTGATAAAATAAAATAAAGCAAAACTCCCAGGTAAACAGGTGCAATGGGAGATAGGGAGGAAGTTAACCCACAGGGTTACCCTGCTAACTCTAAATCAGAATCAAGTAAGACATGAGAACTCGTAAAGAAGGTGGAGGCAAAACGGAGGTAAAAAGCAATTTCTCAACAACAACAAAAAGTCTACCACTTTTATTCTTTTATTCCACACTGTCTCAAAAGGAATGGGGATTAGTATATTAAAACTTAATTCCCTTCATCCCATCCCCAAATCATACTCTTTAGGAATCATTATGAAGCAGAAAGACTAAAAGGCTTTGAAATTATATAAAAGTGGTTCACATCAAACAGCACTCATATTTCTAGGGCAGAGTAAGAAGAATATGACTGACCTGAAGCTTTTATCCCATAGGGCAAACTAAACTTATCGCCACCATACAAGGAAGCAATCTTTTTAAAATCAGATGCACACAGAAAAGGATGAAACTCATGAAATCTGGAAGAAAAGGATAAAGAATGATTTTGCCAAATGCCCACAATATTTGCAGGCTTTGAAAGTCACAACTGAAAATAACTGTAGTATATCACTCATACTGCTATATTGACTATATATGAATGTATAATTATTTTTAAAATTCTTTAAAAATCATCTTAAACAGTATTTCAACATTTCATGGAATGATATTTGCAATGGAACTCACAATTGGAATGGAAACACCTTCCAGGTCATGGAACCAAAACTATGTTACTGCTTCGGGGGACCAGCGAGGAGGGAACGAAGTTTTAAAAACAAATTAACATCAAGTGATAAAATGTTAGCTATCTAAGGGAAGAAACAAAGGAAGTAACAAGGGAAAATAAAAGTATTTCTTTTCCCAATCCCAAATTAAAAAGTACCATATGTATAAATTTGTGTCAGCTGTGAAAATAAAAATACATGAGGGAGCTGGCCCCATGGACAAGGGTTCAAGTTCTGCACACTCTGCTTCAGTGGCCCATGTTCATGGGTTAGGATTCTGGGCATGGACCTACTCCACTCATCAGTGGCCATGCTGTGGAGGCATTCTACACACAAAATAGAGGAAGACTGGAACAGATGTTAGCTTAGGGCTAGTCTTCCTCACCAAAAAAAAAAAAAAAAAAAGCTTGAAAAGGTGGATGCAGCTAGAACCAAACTCTCTCCTGAAGTCATTAGATTAACATTTACTCAAGAACAAGAACTGTCTGCTTTTTCCTATTGCCTTCTCTGCCTGAAGGATGCCCCTGTCCCACTCAGGCACACTCAAGAAGCTCTCCAGCTCTTCCTTGGGAAAGTGACCCACAGATCCCTCTGCACCCTGAGGGCAAGGTGACAAAAGATGCTGGTCTGTGGAGTGTGGGGGTGACAATGGTGAGTAAGGATTAATGTCTACTGCCAGGCAGACTTTGTGTGAGGCGACTTACGTTGTATTTCTAAGTGAAATAACTGTTTAGCACCATGTCTCACACACAGTAGGGATCAGTAAGTATTGGGCTTATCTGTAATAATGACCCAGTGCATTGTGTTAGATGGCGTTGTCTTATATGACATTATAATGCATCATATGACAGCACATTTCTGCTGTTGTTCCCCCTCCCAAAGCCTGGAAAGGTAGGTAAAGCCTATGAATCAATGTAGACAGAGGCACTGAAGCTATGAGAAGTGAAGGAACTATGGCATTCTCTGGGGTCACTAACCCCTACCTGACCAAGAGGAAAGCCACGCCCAAGCTTAACGCCAAGGAGAGGCGTCCCCCACAGCCTCAGGAAGACATCCAAGCGCAGCCTCCCAGCCCAGCTTCTCCTGAGGCAGCCGGCAGAGGGGCAGCATTGGCCCCTGGGAACAGTGTTCCCACGACAAACGCGAGGCGACTGTCCTTAGACCAGGCTTGCACGCATGCTGAGCAATCTCGCGTAAATACTCTAATTTTTAGGGTTTCTCAGAAAGCAACTATCTCTCTTCACTAATGTTGAAGAGCACCTCAATTCTAGAACAGGATTTAAACCTGTAGGCGAAACCCACAGGTGGCTCGTGAGATCAATTTTGTGACTCATGATTTTTATTTATTTTTAAAGAGTGAATAGAACAGAATACAGGGTATCTGGAGCAGGAAGGGTGAAAGCTCTTTCTTTCTTTTCTTATTATAAATATGGGTGTAGACTAGGTTCCATAGGAAAGTGTGTTTCTTACTAACTTCAAAAAAGTTTAAAACCACTCTCCCACTTTGCAGTGGTCCTATGAACTGCCGCCCCTCCCCGCCCCCCACACACACAGCCATGGCACACCTGTAACCACACGCAGAGAGTTCATGCCGAGCGGTGGTTGACTTTAAAGGGAGCTCTGGCCCCAAAAAGTTAAGAACCAGTAATGGACAGGGACAGTAACATTAGAAAAGAAAAGAAGAAGTAAAGGAAACGCAAATTTTTGATCCTTAATGGGTAAAACGCTGAAAAGCTTGTGCCTGTTTTACACAATCAAACACGCCCAGACCTGACCGTCACTTATTTCTATTAATCTAGAGGCATTTTGACCAGCAATCTGTCAAAGTCGAGGTGACGGAGGAAAAGAACATGTGTGGGTGGCAGAGTAAATTCTCTGCGAGTTCTGACGGCCCTAAGGAGCAGTCCGCATTTCCTTATGCAGATGAGTACGTAGTCAGTGAAAGTCAGCGAAAGTCAGGAAACATTGGACCCATAACGTTTAGCTCAGAGACCAGGGAGAAGCCGCCACGAAATAACAGGGTGGAGAACAGCACGTGAACAACAGGGGGCACGAACGTCTAGGGAGAGGCGCCCTTTTCCTGACCACCACCCACCCCCCCGCCCCCAGTCTTGCCCCCGGGACCCCTCCCCGCCTCCTGACGATGCCCGAGGCGCTGTGCACCGCCCCCCGCTCAGCGGGTGCCCGGGAGGCGACCAGGTGTGGACGGTCGGCGAACACCTGCCGGCCGCCACGGCTTCTCGGCTGGCTTACCTGAGGAGCGAGGCGAAGGCAGGCTTCTCGCGGCACGGCTGGCCGCGTTTCCTCTGCTGCATCTCCACGGGATGCGCCCTGCCAGACAAGCAGGCGGTCAGGACGGTCCTCCCCGCAGCCCCGCCCACACCTGCGCCCGAGGGCCGGGATGCCAACGAGGGAGCCCAAGAGGCTGATGGGACAGGCGACCCAGAGGGCTTCCAAGAACCCTGAATCCAAGGGCCCTGGAGAAGGGCCAGGCTCCTGCACGGCCGTGGAAGCCGCGGCCAGGCCCGCTTCAGGAGTCCCCAAAGCGTGGAGACCCTACCCCCAGGGCACAAGGCTCCCAAGGGCTCGACGTCCTGTGCCACGTCTGGGACCCCTGCCGGCGACAGCGTGGAAACACCGACGCAGCAGCTTCCACAGCGCGGGGCCTGTGACCGGCTCCACCCATCACTGCGCAAGAGTCAGAGCCCAGGCTCCTCTCTTCGTGGCACAGGTCCGGCTGGGGCCTCCTGAATGGAGCAGTGTCTCCACAGTTTAAAAGGGTATTGTGACAAGACAGCGCACAATGACACTAATCGAAGAGGCCGGGGTGGGAGGCTGACTTTGCCCGGAAAGAGAAAAGAGCTTAACATCCGAGAATGTATTAATGGCCATCACCAATGTGAAGAATTAATCTAAAATGGAAACTAATCAATTTTCGTCTATGATTCACAGGATTCAAACTAAAGAAATAGCTCAAACTCTTCATGGATAGACTCAACTCACAGTGATTTTTGGTACAAAACCCCTGTAGTTAGAACAACAAGGTTTCTGAACTATGGGGCTAATAAAGTTCTTATGCAGAGAAACATCTTTTGTGAACACCACAAACAAAAATCTCTTGATTTATCTGTAAGGAAGATACATAAATATGATGGACAAGCACATCAGGCCATAAAAACTAAATTATATTCAGAGGACAAAAGGAAGTATAAGATATTACTTGATTTCTAAGGTTATTAAGAATATAGAAAGCTGTTTTGGGAGAGTGTGACGACAAACTTTGGGTGGCTTTTTAAAAAAAGACAATTATCTGTCAAATAGTTTTTAAGGCAGCAAGTTCACAGCACACACACCCATCAAAGTAGTTCCTCATGGTACTTTCTGTGACTCAAGTAATGTGTCCCTCCCATGAAGAACACTAATCAACCAGTGATGAAATTAAATGCAGAGGCATCAAGTTCTTTTTTTATCCAGTAAACAAAAGCTAGAAAGAGGATCTAGAACCTACTATTGGAACACTGGCAGAGAGTACTGAACTTCTGCCCAACACAGGAAGTTGTCATGTGACTTATTTTGATTTAATTATAAACTACCAGCCAGCCAGGATTTAAAGGTGATCAAAGCTTCATTCCTTACCAGAAGACCAACAGTAAGAAAAAGGATAAAAAGCGTATTATAAAAGTTTTCTTTGCAATAAACTATCTGTGCCTCTTCAAAGTTTTATATGTGACATTTCAAGCCAAAGTTGTTTGAAAAGGTACATATATCATCATTCACCAAAAGTTTTAAACAAAGGAAACTACTTGGAGTGTCTAAATTTTATCAACAATCTCTTATCCAAATATCTTAAGTTCTAAAAGTCAAGTCCCACTGAGTCCAAGAATTACTCCATTAATTCAAGGAGATGAGATATTATATAAAGAATGTTATGTTGCAAAGATGGTCAACATCACTGCTTCCCTGAAGTCAGTAAAAAGAGGGTGTTGCTTCTTAGTTTTTTTTTTTAAAGGGTGGCAACTGAGCTACAACTGTTGTCAATCTTCTTTTTTTTCCTGCTTTTTCTCCCCAAATCCCTCCAGTACACAGTTGTAGATTTTAGTTGTGGGTCCTTCTAGTTGTGGCATGTGGAATGCCGCCTCAGCATGGCCTGATGAGCGGTGCCATGTCTGTGCCCAGGATCCAAACCTATGAAACCCTGAGCCGCTGAAGTGGAGCGCGGGAAGAAATGGGGCACTCGAACTTAACCACTGGGCCACGGGGTAAGCCCCGCCTTAGTTTTTAAACTGTTAGAGATACAATGTACGAGATACTGGAATGGTAAAACTCCAATTTATAATGGAAAGCTAGAGAGGGTTCAAAATGTCACAGGGGTTTTTTACAGGTCCCTCTAAACATTTGAGTGTCAAGAAATAATTAGCTTGGGAGTTGTATTTAAACAGCCAAAATGAAACTTACCAATAGACACTTGTTCCCCATGATATACAATGCAGCACATAGTAAAGGAAGATAGCACTCAGGAATATGGCCACAAGGTACCCTCTCATGGCTGTCGCACCTGGAACGCAAGGGAGGGAGTCCAGAGAAAGGCAAGATTGTTATCCAGATGGATTTACATAACGGCTCAAACATAAGCATCAGTGAATAAACACGTAGAGAGGGAAGAGTGGAAGAACATGATGCAGGCCTATTATTGTGGAAACACCACTGAATTTGCAGGAGGAGGATATATTTTTCTGTCTCTCCTTGTCCTCTCATCTTTAATCAACATGACAGGATGCATGTTTAGACCAGTGAACAGTTACATGGTTTCAAAGCCAGTGGCCTCCAGACTGCTTTCTTATGTTAGATAAGAAAGAAAAAGATTGATTCAGAACAAATTTTATACATCTATTCCATATCCAAAACTGTTTTCAGAAACATTGAAAAATATCTAGTATTTTCTCTCTCACAAGAGAAAGTAAATATATGCCTTAAGATGTAAATAAACATTTCTTCATGTTCAAAGTAACTTTTAAATGCCATCCATTACAATTTTTACAAGTCTCTTTTCTAATTTTAAAAAACTCAGAAAAAAAGCAACTAAAAAATATTCCCCACGTCCTCAATTTTTATACACTTTTACACACACCCATTTGATTTTTCAATGTAGCACAGGTAAATTTAGCTAGTTACTTGTTTTTGTGTTAAATGGACAGTATAGCTCATTGCATGTTTGTAGACAGACAAAAACCTGGACACAATTCTCTCTAGAATATAAATGCAAAAATAAGACCCTTTATAGAATACATATTTTTAAAAAACCTAAAACATGTTTGTTTAGTTCCCACTTTTGCTTCAAAGACAGAAATGAACAAGTTCTCACTTCCCCACGTAAGTAAATGCAAAAGACAAATTTAGTAGATGATATGATTCTATACTAGATCTATTTCAGTTCATGTGACTCTAAATTTACACTGTTTCTTTGCTTCTCCTATCCGGTTTCTGGTTCACCAAGACAATTTCACGTCCCACTCCTCTCACTTCTGTCTGTGTATGTTAACTCAACTGGGGCAACATGGGGTGGCACATGTTGGGTTTGGTTACACACATTTCCAAATAATGTAATGCTGCCTCCCTTTTAATGGTCAAACAAGTTCAAACGGAAATCTTAAAATAAAGATCTCCATTGCCTTCATAAGTAGAATACACAAAATATAATTTAAGCTGTTCTTGACAATGCAGGGTCATCTTAACAAGTATCATAATTATGCTGGGCTCTGTTAAGGTGGAGACCCTCTGGAGCTAATGAGGGTGTGGGGCTGTTTGCTGAGGAGACTAACCTGTGGTGATCATCTGGCGGGAATGGCTGGTCTCTCCCCACTTGCTGGCAGCTTCTGCTTCTCACTGCTGATAAGGCAGCCACCACCCCCACATGCCACTATTATAAATTAGTTAGAAATGAGGGCTGTGTCAGCAGACCACGAGTAAATGAGTTCAATGAGCAAACTGTAGTTTACACATACTTCTAATTAGAGCACATAGCCCCATGAATTGTCAACACCCGCTGGGGATCAGAAGACATGAACCACGGCCCAGCTCCATACAGTTCCTGGCTTGGGGGCCTCAGGTAGGTCAGTGCCCCTCTTCCAATGTCCTCTTCCCGCATTTACAAGTGACAACGCACAACTACCTCTGTTAGACAGTTAACCAAAATGATGGGCGTCTGGCACAACCTAAGACAAAAATACGTGCTGAATAAGTTTATGTATTTTATCGGCGTTTGTTTTCTAAAACTAAAGTCAGCTGTACTCTTTTCCTACACAGTAAAATGCACGGGTTTCAAGAAATCCAAAATGAGACCTGGCCCATCCTTAATGCAACCTGGCCGCATTCTCATTGGCCCGACAGGAAGCCGCGATGGGGTGTGGCTTTGGTGGAAACCGGGGCATCCCCTGAGGCAGAGGGGCTGGGGTCGGTAAGGCGCAGCAACTCCGCTGCTTCCGTCTCCCCGGGCCTGGGCTTCCCTTCCACTTTGTTCTGTCTCCCTCACCCATTTGTAATGTATGCTGTCTTCATACGGTGTGGGCTATTTCAAAAATCGCCTTAAATTCTTGGTAAAAAGCAAGAAATAAATCGCATGATATTTACTGGGTAAAAAAAAATAGTACGGTTCCATGTTTCTTGAGAAATAATTAGGAAAATCCAAGTGATGGAGAGAATTATGGCTTGGGGATCATCAGAGTAAAAGCGTAAGACAGCGAGGTCTTGGGGATATTGGCTGCCTCGCTGGAGTGGCTGACAGAAGAATCACAGACAGACAGGACAGCCAGCCCAGAGCCCCACCCTGACCACTGTCCAACCCACACTGGCTTTCGTTCCTCCCCTGGTACTTGGAGAATTGAGACGGGTCAAAAACTGGGGTCCAGCTGGGTCCTAAAAGGGAGTCCATCACGTCTGAGGGAGGTGAGAATATGAAATGCTCAGGTGGAGGCCATGGGCCAGCTCCATCATGACAAGGTACAGGCCCCTCAGTGCCGGCGGGAAGCCCGTGTGCAGTTGGCTTGGCTCATCCCTTGACGGAATTGACCTCAGCAAATGCTTTTCTTTTTCATGCAAGTATCACCCAACATGAATATAGGATAAATATAAGACTCCAAAGAACGCAATGGGGTTACTTATATACCCTGTGACTCCTTTGAAAATACACTGTAATTAAGCCTTTTTTGTTGTTGTGCATGCTGATGGATTCTAGAACCCAAGTTAGACTTGTAGCGAGACAGCTTTAGAAACTACTGATACTGGGATTAAAATGGACCCAGCAGGCATTCTACCACGGGCCAAAACAGTTACCAAACAACCTGCCTGAATACTCAAATTAAGTATTTAAGGCTCCATCCAGAATAACATCATTTATGCAAACACCCAACAAGAATGCCACTTACGAGTAACAGCAATTTTTTAAAAACATATTTACACCTAAGATAAGACAATATATGAAGGTCTAGAGAAAGAACTCAGTACTTTCAATTTGCTTCTCTGTCCCCGAAAACACATTCTTTGGGAAATTTACATATGTATTTTACAGGGCACGGAAGTATGTGTAAGCGAGATTTCTGTTGTTTTTCATTCACCAATATGTGGTTTAGCTGAAAACAAAGAAGTGTGGGAGAACATCCCTTTTTTCCTTCAAAAAGTAAAATAAACCCACTCCTGAAGAGCCAGTGCATACACCAGCTGAGAAAAACCCCGAAGCTTAGCCACTCGCTTGTGTTTCATTGCAGTTCAAAGTATCTGTAGTCAAGTTGCAAAGCAGACCGGGGCCAGCCAGGATATCCTCGTGACAAACATATATAGTTCCTCTGCTTGCTCACAGGAAAAAGCTTCCACAGATAAACGAACTCTCTAATTATAATTCTATAAATGGAATGACCATTTTGCTTTGAGCAAAAGCCTTCAAAGGAAAGCCAGTTAGAAATTAACAGAGTGCCTGCTTAAAAAAAAAAAAAAAAAACCCCAAAACATAATGCCCTTCAACAGGAAACAAGTTTCCAGATCTTGACATTAAACATGGTAGTCGCCAGCTTCTTGGCTGCAGCTCCTCCTAGGATCAGGGTCCCCCAAACATCCTTTACAAAGTTAAATCATAAGGCAATTATCCACCAACAGTGTGAGTAGAGGGCATGGAGGCAGAGCAGGGCTCACTGGCAGAGACCAAATGCTTATTTCTTCTCAAAGGATGGTACATAATCCAACACATCAATAATCTACGTACACCAAGTGAGCTCAGTCTCGGCAACCATTTTTCCTTCTCTTTAATAATAATGTATATTTTATTTGTGTGGTGGTTTAAAGTTCACAAAACGCTCGCATGTCCATCCCTTCACTAAAAGCTTGAAACAAGCTTGATAAACAGTTGTGCAGTTACGATCTTCCTGAGGAAGGAGGGTAATGAAAGTTTCTGAGGTCCAGTGAGTCCGCCCGGGTCACACAGTTTGAGACAGAAATAGACCTAAGGTCGGACTGTTTCTTTTCAGGGTTCTATTCCTGGTATCACCCTGTCTCTCAAGACAAAAGGCATGAGAGGCTCTCAAAAGAGAGAATGCTGGGCCAGCCTCACGGCCGAGTGATTAAACTTCTGCACATTCCACTTTTGCAGCCCGGGTTCACGGGTTTGGATCCCAGGTGTGGACCTACCCCACTTGTCAACCATGCTGTGGGGGTGACCCACATACAAAAAATAGAGTAAGATTGGCACAGATGTTAGCTCAGGGCAAATCTTCCTCACCAAAAAAATAAAAAGAGAGGGGCCAGCCCCATGGCCGAGTGGTTAAGTTCTCGGGCTCTGCTGCAGCAGCCCAGGGTTTTGCCAATTTGGATCCTGGGTGTGGACATGGCACCGCTTGTCAGGCCACATTGAGGCAGCATCCCACATGTCACAACTAGAAGGACTTGCAACTAAGATATACAACTATGTATGGGGGGTTTGGGGAGATAGAGCAGGAAAAAAAAAAAAAGATTGGCAACAGTTGTTAGCTCGGGTGTCGATCTAAAAAAAAAAAAAGAAAGAATTCTACACTATCATTTCCTGACAGTCCTCCGCTGGTGGCCGCATTCCAGAGGGTGCATTCAGATATTGGTGAAGGGCAGGTGGCCCCTGGGCAGCATTCCCCAAAGTGACCTGGCAGTTCCAAGGGTCAGCACCAACTGGGAGCATGTTCACAGGCACAGGCCTGAGCCCCCAACTGATCTGAATCTCTGGGGCTCAGGAGTGTGCACTGAAACAAGCACCCTCCAGTTTGGTTCTTACGCATAGTGAAGTTTAAGAGCCACTGCTGTAGGAAATGCTACATGGAGGAAAAAAAAAACAGTAAAGAATTTACTGATGTCACAGCAGTGACCCACGAGCAGGTGCTGTCTGTCTACCATTTCCTTTCCTGCACTTCTGACCATCCCCGTCATCACACAGAACATGCGACACGGATCCCATAACTGGATGCTGTGTATTAATTTTTTGCCCGCAATGCCCAGCACATGGCAAATGCCCAATGAATAAAGGCTGACTGGCATGTGCAAGGCCAGTGGTAAATGCTATTGGCGTAACCCTCAAGACCACCGTGTGAGGGGTGGTAAAGCTGCAGTTCCCATCGTACCGATGGGGAAACTGAAGCTCTGAGAGGAGCTGTGCCCTTCCTGGGCAGAGAAGTAGCAGAGCCAGGACTCAAACCACCTCTCTGAGCCAGGAGCCCAGGCATTGGACTGCCTCTCCCCACACTGGGCTTTTACAGATGGGCACACGCCCATCTTTCGGGTACAAAACATTACAGACGCTTCCCTCCTTCGTCTATCCCACCAGCCCCTTAAGCAGTATCAGTTCTAGGGATTGATGAAATGGAGAGAAAGGTTATAGTCACAAACTGTGCTGCAATACAACCCTAATGCTCCCAGCCTCACTCTTCCCAGCCCCATCCCTCGATATTTCAGCAAATCCATTATTTTTTTCCTCCATGGTTCTGTTGAGTATCCTAGAGCAGTGATTCTCAAACTTTCGTAAGCCCAAGCATCAAACTGGAGGGAGCCTGTTTCAATGCACACAGCAACCACGAAAGCATCGTTTATAAAATCGAACAAACCCTACGGAACTGACTTGAAAATAGTCAGATTTTTTAGACTCTCCTAATCCTTTCTCAAACCAAAAGGAGCTTGTTTTTCCAAGAACTGGGTAGAAAAAGCATATTCAGCAACGATTCTGGAAACATTGTTCTATTCCCCAAGCACAAAAACCCTGTGGCTATCTCAACCGACAGCATACCACACCAGGAAGAAACACCCTGACTTTCACTTTTCAAGATCTGAGCACACACGCACCCAGCCCCCCTGCCCCTCTGCACCCAGTTTCCTTCAGACCCCTTGGAGGCTCGGTCCCACCCCAGCTCTTGGACTGGTCCTGGCCCAAGAAAAGGGAGCCTGAGGAGCCCTGGAGCAGCATCTCAGCTGCGTGGTCAGGTTCCTGCTGGTGCACGCCCACCGGGGACACCTCATCCACCAGGCCTGGTTCCTGGTGCTGGGTCCCTGAATTATACCCTGGTTTTCCAATGTCTGCATTCTTCTCTCTCTCAGCCACGCCATCAGCCGTGCAGCCCAACTTCCAATCCTTTAGTAGCCAGATCCTAAAGCATGTCCTTATCCGTCCCTCATGCACTCTGCTTCCTCAGGGACAGATGTTCTGCTTTTCTGCTGCTCGGTCTCTCTCACACCCAGCATGCTGCTGCTCAACAGTAATGCTCACCAACTTGCATCTCTGTGCAAATTAGAAGACGATGCCCCTCCGGCTCCACACAGCCCTCTGGGCACATATCTCAACATCGGCAGGACTCCAGCTACAACCTTCCCCTCAGCCAGGTGCCCCTGTTCATGGCTCACCTCCACTCCCTTACCGGGTGGCCCTGCTGACCGCCTGCATCCGTGCCGCCCCCAGAGAGGCCCTTCTCCATTTAGGTCTCCACCAGTCCTCAGCTCACACCGACACACACTTGAGACTGTCTGTCTGAACTTGGCCGACAGATCTTACATCCTCACTTCCTTCCTCTTTGTATTTATTGCTCAGTTTATGACTCTGCTCTGCAATCTCGTGATGGTGTGAGCATCAGCTCCAGCTCTCGAGATGCAGTAATGTCCCATTTTTGGGGCCAGCCCCATGGATCCCCCTACCTTCCTAGATCTAGTCATCTCCCTAAGGCCTTAACAGAGACACACAGGACCCCACAGTAACAGATGTGAAGGCCTCAGTCCTGTTTAACTCATTTACTGCCCCTCTTTAAGTTATGGTCTTTATTACTAGTTGGAAGATCCTCATTTACAAACCAAGGACCTCCAGCCTCTGGTGGTGAGGATCCTGTGAGTAACAGCACAGTTTATAACTACTTACTACATGCCCAGCACCAAGACCTTTCTCACAGGGTGCGGCACCTCCAGGCTAGGGATGCTCATTTCCCAGGTCAGCGGCCTGAATCCAAACCCAGATCCATCTGGGTATATAAATTGCACATTATGGGAAACTATAATTACAGTATTTTTTAACTATAATATCATAACTTAATATATTCACTTAATATCTTTTTTAAGTAAAGTAAGGGAATGATATGTTAAATGTATACATTTATTAAAATACATTTACTTAGAAACATTATAATATAAAAAACTGCTCATTTCACAATTAAAGAGATAACTCTTAAGGAACCGGTAGTCTGGTTGGTGAGGTTTCTGCTAGAACAGCCTGAAATTCTCAATCAGCCATAATTAAGGAATAAAGAACAACACACACAAAATTAAGTCATATACAATATTACACTTGAAAAAGCCAAATTTAAATCTGAAGTGTGGAGCTACTGCTATTTGATACAAATTAAAGAAAAAATCTCTGATGTTAGTGAGTACATTAATAGAAAATTATAATTTTTTTGAAAGATTGGCACCTGAGCTAACATCCGTTGCCAATCTTTTTTTTTTCCTTCTTCTCCCCAAAGCCCCCCAACATATAGCTGTATATTCTAGTTGTGAGTGCCTCTGGTTGTGCTATGTGGGATGCTGCCTCAGCATGGCCTGATGAGCAGTGCCGTGTCCGCGCCCAGGATCTGAACTGGCGGAACCCTGGGCTGCCCAGGCAGAGTGCGCGAACTTAACCACTCGGCCACGGGACCGGCTCCCAAAAATTATAATTTGATTTATGTGCCTCCTCTCCCAAAAAACTATTTGTATAGTTCCGTGGGGGATCATAATTGCCCACCCCAAAATGTGTCTCTTTGGCTTGATTTTTTTTTTTTTTTAAGATTTTATTTTTTTTCCTTTTTCTCCCCAAAGCCCCCCGGTACATAGTTGTGCATTCTTCGTTGTGGGTTCTTCTAGTTGTGGCATGTGGGACGCTGCCTCAGCGTGGTCTGATGAGCAGTGCCATGTCCGCGCCCAGGATTCGAACTGACGAAACACTGGGCCGCCTGCAGCGGAGCGCGCGAACTTAACCACTCGGCCACGGGGCCAGCCCCCTCTTTGGCTTGATTTTTTATTTTATTTTATTTTTTAAAGATTGGCACCTGAGCTAACATCTGTTACCAATGTTTTTTTCTTCTTCTCCCCAAAACCCCCCAGTACATAGTTGTATATTCTGGTTGCAGGTCCTTCTAGTTGTGGCATGTGGGACACCACCTCACCATGGCCTGATGAGTGGTGCCAGGTCCACGCCCAGGATCCGAACCAGCGAAACCCTGGGCCACCCAAGTGGAGCACACAAACTTAGCCCCTCGTGGCTGGCCCTCACTTATTTTTAAGAACAAAATACTCTGGAAAAAGACTCTGACCGTCCCCCAACTGTCTGAAAGAATTTAACACAGAAGGCCTGTTCCAGGAAGGAGCTAATGCCATAAGAGAACTGTAATGTAATGTAAAACGTGTCTCAGGTCACACTGTCTATGGTTGGCCCATTTGCTTTTCCATCTCTGTGTAAATTGCCTTCCTCTCCCTGACGTCCCAAACCTCTACCCCAAACACCCTCCTTTGTCTTTAGCTGAAGACGGTATTTAGGGGAGCGATCTCAGCCATTTTGGCAAGTTGCTCAGTTTTCCTGGGTGTCTCCCACATGTAGATGTTATACAGCTTTGTTTGATTTTCTCCCATTATTCTGTCTCATGTCAATTTAACTCTTAGGCCAGCCAGAAGGACCTAGAGGGGAGAGGACTAATTCTTCCTCTCCTACAGTTTCAACAATTTGGACCAACTGTATATACATTCTGGCTGATTTTAAATACACAGTTCTTTCTTTCCACACAGCAGAAACACAACATGTATAACTGGCTCACTTTCTTTCTCTCCTCTTCCCCCAATTCTTCTGCTAACACAGTGACACGTAGTGAGTTTCCACACAGACACTTGTCTCTCCATCTCTCTCTCAAGAAAGTCATGGCTGTGCCAGATTTCACCCTTAGCACATGGAGACACATCTTTTCACCCAGTTATAGCCAAGCCCTCGCGGCCAAACAGACGACTGGATCCTCCCCTGGAAAGTGGGTGTGCTCGCTACAAAGAACAGAAAAAAGGAGAGGAGTGACTTTTCAGCAGACTTTTGGTTTTTAATAGCACAGCAGAACACACTAAAATCATTCAGCTAACAGCATACTATGCTGGATGTGAAAAATAAATGAACTGCACGTCCTGCTTTTAACATCTCTCCTTTTAGACTCAACTACATTGAAAATACACAAAGCAGCTTTTAAGGGAACATCTTATGCTCCTGCTGTTGATTCATATTTTCTCCCAGAGACCAATTTCTTCTCCTAGACTGAATTTTTCTCTATTTCCTTATATTAATATCCCACTGATAAGAAGGCATCTAAGGAGTATTAGATATTATTAACAGGTTAATGATTGTGGCCAATTTTTTATGTTAATTTTGTTGAGGTAAAATTTTTATATAGTAAAATTCATCACTTTTAAGTGTACAATTTGATGAGTTTTGACAAATATACGCAATCATGTAATAACCACCAAAATCATACTAAACATTTTCCTCAACCCCAAAAGTTCCCATCTTTATCTTTGCAGTCGACTTCCTCCCCAGCTTCCTGGCTCCTGATTTGTTTATCATTTCAGTTGTGCTTTTTCTAGAACTTCATACACATGGACTCCTACAGCATGTATCTTGTTTCTGGCTTATTTCAATTAGTACAATGCTTTTGAAAAAACTGTCCATGTTGTTGCTTGTACCAGGAATTCATTCCTTTTTATGGCTAAGTAGTATTCCACTGTATGGCTAGACCACAAAACTGGAGCTTGTCAATTCACCAGCTAACAGACATTTGGTTTCTTTTCAGTTTTTGGCTATTATAAATAAAGCTACATCGAACATTCAAGTACAAGTCTTTGGGTGGGTGTATGTTTTCAGGGGTCATATAGTAAATGTATGTTTAACTTAATATGAAAATTTTATATTGCATTCTGGTGCCTATTTCTGAACACCAGATTTGCCTCAATCCCTTAGTTAGAAGGAAAAAGCCCCTACCTATAACAATTCTAATTATTGATGCCACTGAATAATACAGATCACTGACAAGGGTAAGAATGGATTAATCTATTAATACTGAGCACTCATTACAAGTGTGTATTCTACTTCAGGATATGGGGAAGAGAGTTCACCACCTGGTGAGGAAGCTAAGCTACACTGTTTCAAAATGAATATGATTATCTGTTGTGAGAAGTAAAGCTAAATATTTTATTTATTCATTTATTTTTTCCCAAGGAAGACCAGCCCTGAGCTAACATCTACTGCCAATCCTCCTCTTTTTGCTGAGGAAGACTGGCCCTGAGCTAACATCCGTGCCCATCTTCCTCTACTTTATATGTGGGACACCTGCCACAGCGTGGCTTGATAAACCGTGCCCAGGTCCATGCCCAGGATCTGAATCGGTGAACCCCAGGCCGCTGAAGCACAGCATGCAAACTTAACTGCTGCACCAGCAGATGGACCCCTAAAGGTAAATATTTTAGACCCCTGGTACTCAAAGTGTGGTCCATGGACCAGTGGTATTGGAATCACCTGGGAAGTTGGTGGAACTGTAGAATCTCATCTCCACCCCAGCCACATTGTCAAATCTGCATTTTAACAAGCCCCCTGGGGATCTGAGTGTTTGAGAAGTACCACCTGAGGAGGTCAGAAGACAGAGGAATTACACCCCACTGAGGGCATCAGGGCTTCACAGTCTTTGAGAGGAACTGGAAGCGCACCCTAAATTCCACTCTGCCCCTTTTAAAAGTCTTTTGGGCTTGACCTTTTAACACTTCCAATCAACAGAATTTTCTCTGAAGAAACTAGTTACACTCTCTTAGAAAATAAGTTGCTTTGAAAAAATTTCCCTCCCCACTCTAGGGGATGTTTGTGGTTTCTCTGTAAATCCCTGGACATTTTCATTCCTACTTTGTTTTCGGTCTAATCCTTCCATTTACTACCAGTATCACTATGATAAGACTGGTACCTGTGAGAGGAACCATCGGACTCCTCTCAGATTACACCCAAAGGAACACACTCCATCCTGCATCGCCTTCTGCGTCACCTAAGTACGACCGAATCACCAGCCAAACCTTTACAACAACGTTTCCAATTATTGCTATTCACAGGTTGGACCCAAGAATGACAGATTTTAGAGGTGGAAAGACCACAGGAGTTCAGGGCATGTAGGCCAAGTAAGGTGCTATGTCACCACACTACCGAAGAGGCAGCCAGGATTTAGGAAAATTTACAAATTTGCCAAAGGTGACCTCACTCATAAGTAGCAGCATCAGGAGCGCGGGAGAACGTCTTCATGAGGCTTTTCCCCCAGCACAATTCAGAGTCATCGTGGTGCACAATGATAACCCACTGCCCTTCATCTTGTTCCCATCCTCTCTGATCTCCACGGTTTCGATTCCTGAGCCACCTGCCTTGGGGGTGCCGCACTGGCCTGGGTCTCACTCCTCTCGCCTCCCTGCCTGTGCTCCTAGGTCTCGTCCTGCTTGGCACACCTAACCACAGGTGTTCTCAAGCCCTTATCTTAATCCTGTTTCCTAAACCCAGGGTCTCGTTACTTCTCAGCTACCAGGAAGGATCACTAATCTTTCTTCCCTTTCAACAAGCCCACATGCTGTACCGGGCATAAAATCCTCAACACCCAGCTCTCCTTTTGTCCCTGCCTGGGGAAAAACCTTCAGTGGCTTCCCACTGTCACCAAATAAACATAAAATCTCTTGGCCTGGCATTTCAGACTTCTATAATCTGGTCCTTCCATCTAACTTCGCATCTTCTTCATGCAGTTTATTCTCCGTATGTGGCAGCACAATTCGGAGTTAAGATTGCTTGCTTGGCCATCAGATACCCCAGGTCTGAGTCTCAGCTCTAGCTCTGACTAGTCATATGACCCTCAACCTCTTTATACCTCAGTTCCCTCCGCTGTAAAATGGGAATAATGATACTACCTAATAGAGTTACTGTAAGTGGTAAATATAAAGCACGTAGAAAGAGGTCTGGCACACGTAAGAACTCCCGAGGTCTAGTTTTACCTCTTCTTTTAAAACTAATGAAGCATCAGCCACCCATACTCCAAGCCCTCACTAACTTCATAACATCCCAGTAAAGATCCTAATGAACTCATGAAATTATGCTAGTAATGGCCTCAAAAAATTAAGCTTCCATTACTGTGCTAGCTAGGATTTCTGCACATTCGTTTTAGCACTTCAGAGGACCTATGATAGCAAGGATTACTCATCTGCTTCTAAATATAAAACCCAAGGCAGTAAAGACAGTAAGTCAGTAGCAAAACTCGTCTTAGAATTAGATCCTGCTTCTGGCTATAGAAGCCACACCTCTTTATACCTTTCATAATAAAACTGCTCTGAGTCTTAAAAACAACCAACCAACCCAGATTTGTAATCAGCATATCAAATTTATGTCTTGAAGCAAGAAATAAAATCTTGAAGTCTACAAATAATCTGAGTTGGCAGACAGGTTTCATCTTACACTCTGATTTGGATCCCTTATAATGTTGAGAAGGATTCAAATACTGTGTTGTAGGCTCAGAAGTGAGCACCGGGGTCAATCAGCAATGTCTAACAAGGTAAGGATTTGTCAGCCGGAGACTGGAGAATGGGGCAGAAGAACAAACACTGCGACACACGGCAAGCAAAATAGCTGGAATTTTCTGAACACTTATGTGACAAAACTGTTCTAAGTCCTTTGATGTATAATTCTTTTAATCCTCAAAACCAACCTTAAAGAAAGGTGCTATTGTCATCCCTATCGTGCGATGAAGACACTGAAGCACAGAGAAATTACAATGTACCCAAGGATACCCAAGTAGTAAGTGGTGGAGCTGGGATTTGAACCCACGCACACACCAGAATCCATGCTCTTCACCAGTATGCTATAAAGACTCAAAATATTTCCATCTTCTTGATGCCAGGAGATGTAAAGATTGACAGGAAAAGCAGTTCCACAAATCACCAAGATGATTATAGCCCAGATTCCATTAAATTAAGATGTCTGAATAATCTCGTGAATAATCTCAGTCATAACAATGAAGAGCTCAGGAGATTCCTAAGGACTAAATGCCAAACCCACTGTGACTGTCCAAATTCGCCAGCACCACTAACGCACAATGTTCTCAGTCAATGTGTCCTTCACAAAACGATGTCCAAACCAAACAGTGAGGTAACAAATTTTCTAGTAGAATAATTGTTCTCTGATGAACTTTAACAAATCAGAAAGACTATGGATTCATGGGTAAAACATGGAGCTAAATCCTGGTGGATGTTTGAGCTCCAGAGCTTTCTCAGAACAAATTTCTAAACTGGTGTCTTAAAATTTATACATTGGAGTTCCAGGAATGGTAAGGAGAATACACTTAAAAATTATACTAAGGTACTTTAATGAAATTATTATTAATCGCAGCATTTAATGGCAGAGATGGAACTAGAGTTAATTCTAGTGAGAAAACAAGGCCCAGAGAGGCCAAGCACCATGCCCAAAGCTACACAGCTTGTTAACAGTAGTTTCTACAATAGTTGTGCAGCACATAATGTTCCAGTTTTAACTTTAGAGTTTTCTTACTCTTTCATTTCCATATTGGTTTAGAACAGTCCCAAAGGAGGCCCACTCAGACTGAGAATAAAAGTAATTTTTAAAATTTCCATAGCTCGACTTTGGGATATGCTGAAGAGTCCTTGATTACATTAATAGTCTCATAGGCCCTCTGGCCACATGTTAAACTAGGAAGAGAGAAACTAACAGGCAGCCGTATGCAAAGAAGGAGAGGGTATTTTAAAGTCACCTGCCAGAGGTGGAAACATTGTATAAGAGCATCTCAAGTGTTCAAACTCACATGTGAGAGGTCTGGGACAATGGCAGTGTTGCTTTGGCTCACCGGCACGTTTAGGAATCTGTTCCCCAAAGGCCCTCTCTTCCTGAAGGTGAAGGAGGTGGTGCGGGAGGCTCAGGAGGCCTTCTGCTAAATCGTTGGGGCCTCTCCCCCAGAAATTATCCAAGACAGAGGGTGGTGCTGGTTTTTCCTTTGCAAGTGCTGAAATAAAACACAAGGAGGGCACATTGATAAGAATGGCTCAGCTACTCATGAAAACTTTTAAGCCGTTAAAGAAATTTTAATGAAAACACTATTTTAATAAACTCACTTCTGACCCCTCCCAAAATGCTTTACAGGATGATGAAATTACCAAAAACAAACAAACAAACAAATCCAACAGCAAAATGGGCAGCACGTATTACATTCCAGTAGTTCATGACTGGTTATCCACAGGGTCCGGCTCAGTCTCCTTGAAAAAAGTAACGCATGCAGCTCAATTAATCCAAGGCAGCTGGGTGACGACAGCACCGGGTCTTACTGTTCATCTTCTCTCCCCACATGCACAGCTTTACCGTGCACTGCGGAGGGGAGAGGAGCTGCTGCTCTGACACCCTCGGAAGAGGAAGGCAGGGCAGGGAGAGAGCAGCATGAGGAGGAGGTCAAGAGAATAAAAATATCCAGCAGAAAGTGAGGGAAAGGAAGCCGGGGCCACCGGAGGGAAGAGGAACTAGCTGGGAAAGTGCTTTGGGCCACTTTCTCAAAAGATGTGGAAAACAACTCAAACTGCTCCTGGTACAGCTTTTTTTACACAAGACTAACCCCGACACAAAAACCTCATGCTCTGTATTTCTTGTGTTAGTAGAAAATGTTATTTTTAAAAAAATTCTTAGGAAACAAATATCAAAAAGCAAAACCCACAAAAATATGGCCAATATTTTATTTCAGAAGCCACTTATGAACTCTAATGTCCTGCAATAAGGAAATAATCATGCTTAATTATTATGGAAATCATATAGTAACATGAAAAAGTATTTAGATTCTACCAAGAGAGATTCTAAAAAGCTGAGGACACTGAGATTATTTCTGTTACATATAGGTGTGTGCAACACATTACTGAAAGGCATTAGAGAAAAATGAAATCAGTTGATGTGCGGAATTGTGGATTACAGGGAATTTTTTCTTAAAAGTTTAAAATTTATAGAGAAACAGAAAATGCTTCTTTTCATCTATTTCTATATGCATTTCACTGTTGTAACGCTAAGACGCATTTGGAAATCAGCAGAGCTGTGCTCTTTAGTGGCTATTATTATAATAGGATTATCCACCATGAGAGGGAATTTTGAACCTAAGGAAATTATGGATAATGATAAATTTGTGCCTCAGAATCATTCTCCCTAAATGTATGGCAAGTACAGCTCCTGGGTGTCTCTCATCTTCTACCGGCTACTATTATTACCAGCTGGAGTAAAGCAGCAATCACACTTTTGAAGTTGGAAGGGTCCTTTAAGATGATCTCATCTGAATGGGTTGGTAAGGAAACCTCAACAATGGCAGACCAGGAGCAGCTGCGGGATGGGTTTAGTTACACCTGGAGAAGCTTAACTGAGGGAGGGAACAAGAGAGCCCATTCTCGTGTTTGAACAGCCTTCCTAGAGAAGGGGCACTGGCCTGCTTCTGAAGGTTACTGGGGTTTAAGCCAAGGCCAGTGATGGCCACAGTCAAGGACTTAGGTGTGAGGTCAGTGCGGAGGAACCTGCTACTATTTAGGTTTCCTAAAGATCATGCAGGTTGCGTTCTTGGCAATGAGTTGCTCCTTACTAAAGATATTCTGCTCTAAAGCCCACTGGAGAGGGATTTGGACAGCACTGCTTATTAAACTTTAACGTCCATTGGCATCGCCTGAGCACCTTGTTAAAAATGTCAGTTCTTGTTCAGTAGCTCTGGGCCTGAGAATCTGCATTTCCAGCAAGCTCACAAGAGATGCCAATGCTGTGGGTCAAGATGGTGGGTCCCGAGTGTCCAGGACGTAGTTTGATTACAAGCATTAGAATGTTATTTCAACCACTGCCTCCCTAAGGGCACAGAGTCTTCTGACCATGACTACAAGGTACTCTCCCACCCTGAGTGGGGAGCGGATGATTAATAAATAGCTTACGTGGTTATGAGCACGGTTTTATGAGTCCACAGATTCAAATTTCCAAAAAAGTTTGTATCTTGGTATCTTGCAGTGCCCCCTACATCATACGATAACTAATTTTGCACAATTCTAAAGAAGAGATGTTTCACTTCCATTAAAAAAAAAGTGATGCTCTTACTCTAAGCTTGGCAAATAATTGAAAGCAAATAAGTGTGTTCTGATGAATGAATGGACGATTGAATGAATAAATATATGCTCGGCATTCAAAATGCAATTATTTGTGGTTTCAGTGTACTACAGTTAACAGAGAAGTAGGATGAGAGGAAATATGGCTATAAAGTAATTTTTCCCAGTGACTGATGTTATAAAATCGTGTCTCCAAAGGTGGGAGGGGGAGTCTCCTGAGGCCCAATTTGTAGTCTTCCTTTTCTTCAATGTAGAGCTTTGCATTATTTTCCTAGCCCTGAATTTCACCTCCCCACCTCCCAACTGGATCATAAAAATTTCCTTCAATGCTTTGAAAGTCCCCGTTTCTTGCCTGTGCATAATTGGCTCTGCTCCCTTACATATGTAAGAACTTTGGGCTTTCAATCAGTTCAAAATCCTATGTGACGTCTTTCCTGGAAAAATATGCTAATATCTGAACACACACAGGCCGTCCTCAAATTTTAAAGCGTTCTTAGGTTTCTCTCCCAGACTAAATGAAATCACAGCAAAGAGGGAACTCATTTCCTGCCTTTTCTCTGACTCTGAAAGTCCCCCTTCCAAAGGGTTTACTGTTTTAGTTTGCTTAAAAGTTGTAGGTAACATTCCATCGGATCTACACAAGCCCTTTCCTCAAACTGCTTATTGCGTCAGTTTGTTCTGAGGGAACGTAGCTTATTCTGCTCCCTGGGAAGTGTCACCTCCTGTTTGATAATCCCTCTGTTGCTGTCTTTAAAAGAAAGAAGTGAGTTAGCTCAGGGGTGAACAATCTGAGGGGCATATATCAAATCTTAAGATTAAGGTGTTGGAAACTGTCCTGCTCTCCACAGCAAACGAAAATATGTGGCGACACTTATATTACAATCCATCAGATGATCCTCTAAGGCCAAATTACAAATATGATGCAAACCTGAATATGGGGTACCTTATAATTATTAATACAAGTAAGCCAATACATGCGATACATATTTTTTATAAAATCATATAACCCTAGATTTACTTCCTAACACTGGTAGGTTAACCCCTTAGGCAAAGTGAGTCAAATTCATTTCCTGATAAAATTAACTCTGAAAATTTTCACCTTCTACTACAACTTTCTTGATTTAGTCAATAAACAATTTCCCATTTGTCCTAGGCACTGAATGTACAGTAGTACAGAAGAAAAACAGTTTACAATCCAGGAAAGAGGCAGAAATTAGCAAGGAGTTCCTAAGAAATGACTAAATTACAATCATGGTATGATTAGAAGTGACCTGGGTGGGGAAGGACAGGGAGCTGCTCTGAAGAATTTAAGAGAGTTCTTAGAGAATTTCTCTGAGAAGGAGTTAACCAGATGAAATAGGGTGGAAAGCATTCCAGGCAGAGGAAACAGCATTTGCAAAGATTCTGAGGTAAGAATGAAAAGAGTGCACTGGAAGAATTGAGGCTGCTGACAGTAGGACGGATGGTGAAAATAATAACAGCTAATCTTTTTTGCATGCCCTCTACAGGCACAAACTCACACAATCCTAACAGCAGCGCTGAGACAAGCACAGTTATCCTAATTCTATAGATAAGGAAACCGAGGTCAAGAAGTTGACTTGTCCAATGTCTCAGAGCTAGAAGGTGTCAAGCCAGGGTCTGGCCTCCAGTCTGCTGCCAGGGTCTCTATTCTCAGTCTATCAGCTGGCATAGCTTCTCAGGAGCCAGGTCAACCTGGAGCTTTCCTTGTGTTCCAGATCATTCTGACAATTTTCATTTTTCACAGAAGGACATCATGAAATACAGACGTATTAGTGTAGCTTTAGTCTCATTTCCAGAGTCTTGATAAAGGTATGGTTCCTGGCTGGAACCTATTTCATTAGGAAACAGTACATGGGAATTTTTTTATTACAAAATTGTAATTTTTTTATTACAAAAATGTTAATAGAAGTTCAAATGTTAATAATAACAAATGCCATGAACCCATTAAGCAAAACAACCGTGTCTTCTAGGGGAATTTTTTAAATGTAGACTTATGTTCCCCACTCTACCCTGTTCTTCTCCCAGAGGCAACCACTATCGTGAACTCTACAGAACGCCAGTCCACTCTTTATTCACACCCATGCACACACATTCACAAACATCGTAGGTTATATGACTGTTTTAAGTGATGTTTAATGTTTACATAATAAATACATAATATTCTGAAATTTGTGCTTTGAGGTCCATCCACATTGCTGCAGAAACGTGTGTTTCATTCTCTTGAACTTCTGTAGAGAATTTTATCCACCAAATGGCACAAAGTTATCCATTTGCTACAAGCAGACATTTAGGTTGTTCTCAGAGAATTGCTTATCTAAATGTCATTTTGGAGCCAAATCTCTTTTTTTCAATCTAGAAAAAACAGTTTTACTAAGACAGTGAATCTTACAAAATGCTAGAAATACTTCAGAATTCAAACTTCACTTTGAAAGAGTTTTTTTCTAAAACATAAATCTTTGATAATTCAAGTTGTATAAAAATACCTAGATATTTAAAATACTATGATTCTGAAAGTTAATAGTATTTTAAATTAGAAAATAAATTCCTAGTTAAGTGAATCTATAGTACTCCTGTTGAAAACATATTGAAGAGAAAGCAGACACAGAGTGAGTCTTGTACAGCCAGTTTCCCTTCCTGATAACCACACGAACTGGGCAGAAAAGTCAGAGGGTTGGAGCAAGTAGATAAACAAACGCAGGTTTCTCTGGAATGCTTTGTTCTGTGCTCTGGCCAGAAAATAAGCCAGGGCACAACCCACAGAAAGATAACAAAATCTCTCTTTAGAATCAAGGGAGTGGGCAGTGCCTACTATGCGCGAGAGGTAACGTTTGAGAAGGCAGACAATGAAACGGAGCAATAAAACACCTAGTCTTTGACTCTGAAGTGTTAGATCTATAAACAGTGTGGTGAAAACAATCATCTGTTTACATTCACAGAAAATTTTAGCTCAAGGACACCGTATCCAGGTTTATTATCAAGTGCAAACTGAAGTCAAGCCCACAAATATGGGAAGACCCATCTACAGGATTCCTATACCTCTAACATTATTTTTTATAAACAAGAATCAGAGAAAACCTCACAAAGCAGACGTTTTAGAATGTGGATAACTGTTTACGAATGGCTGCATTCTTTACACTATAAAAGCACCTAGTCTAGACAACGCGAAGGGAAATCTGAAGAGAGGCATTTCTCCTCGGAAGGAGGGGAAAAGTCTCTTCCAGTAGATTTCTACAGAGGCGGACACATCCCCAAGAAGGCAATCGAAGAAAGGAGTGTGGGTTTCCACTGAGAGAAGTAACTCCACACTGGGGGCCACTATGGAGCTGGACCGTTCGGCCCCATTTCACAAACAACTAGCCAACTGTTGGAGCACATTCCATAGGCAAGCCAAGGAGATATCCCTTCTTCTAGATCCCTGGCTTCCAGCCCAAGAAATCCTCTTGGACCTAGGGAAACCCTCCCAGGCTTCAGGAAGCAGCCCTGAACTCAACGGAAATTTACCCTACCAGGAGTTCAGTGAAAGAACTGGCCAAGCAGATGGAGCAGCTCCATCATCCACTCATCCATCTGTCCATCCATCCATCCTACACAGAAAGGCATTACCCATCTATCAGATGACACAAGATCTCAGGGTGCAGGGACTGTCTGAGCTGAGAGCAGACAGGTACAGAGGCAAGTGCACAGAGCCACACATCGAAATACAGACAATGAAACACACCAAGCATAACCTTTTGCCTCACTCTAACCTCTCAACTACAGGTTCAAAGTACATTATATTATCATTTTCCAATTACACAATATGTATGTTATACAGAATATAGGATTAGCTTAAACATGCAATTTTTTTTTGCATTCTCCCTCAAAGGGAAAAATATATAGTATAAACAGCAGGAAGGAGAAGTTGAAAGAGGTTTAGCAAGAGAATAAGGAATCACATAGAACAGAAACCAAAACTAGGACTACATAAAGCTCACCATAGTGACCGGCAGTAAGCAATGGCTTCTTACGGAAAGCACGGGACAGGTCAGCAGCGCACAGGCCCGCAGCAGCTGCTCCAGCCTACAGACACAGGAGGCTAAGGGACATGGCCACGCAAAGAGCATTTAAGACAAAGCCACCAGTGAGGCCCTCGGTCCCAAAGCAAGGCCACAGGAGAAGAGGGCAGGAAGTGGCCTGAAGCTGTGGAGTCACCCTGGGGACTTCATAACAGTGCGGTCCTTGTGTCTCCTAACACCAGAAACTCAGCCCGGAATAAAACACAGGTGCGTTGTGAGGCAGTTTAAAACCAATCTTTGCTGAAGAAAGAACTCGGTCGTCTCATCTGCTCTGCATAGTTTCTCATTACCAACAGGCCTAATTGTTGGGCTGCTGTTTGATCCGAGGGCTTTTTCATGTTCTCAACTGATCTCTGACATGCCTAAGTACAGCAAAACGAAACCTTTATTCACAACAAGCCATACCATTTGAAAATACGGATTTCATTTAAAAAATAAAGTTTGACTTTTTTTTCCCTGTCAAAGATGATTCTGGACCAGAGGAACTTGGGAAAGCTGCACGGAGGATGTGGCCCCAGTGTGGGTCTTAGAGGATGGGTGAGGATGCCTCAGCAGAGGCCCAGGTGGGCGATGAGGGGACGACTCGGAGGGCTGATGGGCAAGGTCGGTCTGGGATGTGTCAGGAGGCCAAACTGGCTGAGTCTGAAAACGCTAGTGAAGAGCAGTGAAGAAATAAAGAAAAAGCCACAAAATGGTAATGGAACCTCTATCTTCCTACAGGGCACATCACAGATATGGATCAGCCAGGGGCAAGAGAGGGCGCTCTGTGAGCCAGTCCAGATGGGAGCCGCTTGGACAGGGTGTAGCCAGGGCAATTCCAGGACCACCTGGGGATGCAGAGGGAGAGGCCAGGGCAGCAGGCCCCCCGCAGACCCTCTACATTCATTTCCCAGGGCTGCAAGAACAAAGCACCACAAACGGGGGGCCTTACGACAACAGAAGGGTACTGTCTCACAGTCTGGAGGCTAGAAGTCCAGAATCAAGGTGTCGGCAGAGCCCTGCTCCCACGGAAACCTGACACGGAGGATCCTGCCTTGCTTCTTTCTACATTCTGGTGGTTTGCTGGCACTCCTTGGCATTCCTTGGCTTGCAGATGCACCACTCCAGCCCACCATCTTTGCACAGTGTTCTCCCTGTGACCCTGTCTTCACATGGATGCTTCTGATAAGGACACCAGTCATATCGGATGAGAGCCCACCCTACTCCAGCATGACTTCATCTTAATTGATTACATCTGCAATGATGCTATCTCCAAATAACGTCACATCCTGGAGTACTGGGGGTTAGGATTTCAACATATCTTTTTGGGGGACACAATCTAACCTAAAATATCCTTCTTGGGGTGCCCAGTCCTCACCCTTAGCCAGAAGAACTCATGCTCCAGAGCCACTCAGAATACCTGGGTGCTAATTCAAGTTAAAGAGAAACAGAAAACAAAATTACTCTGTGGTGGTGAAAGTCAGAACAGTGGCTACATTTAAGGAGGGACCCATGACTGGGTGGAGCACGTGTGCACTCCTGGGGCAGCAGATACTCTAGTTCTTCATCTGGAGGCAGGTTACACGGGTGTGTTCACTGGGAGAAATGTGTCCAACCACACTTACATGGTTTGTGTAGTCCTCTGCATATCTGACATATTTCCATGAAAACTCCACTTTAAAAGACATTAGAGACGATGGAGCTGTCCAGGAAATAGAGGTCTTGGAATCCTAGGTAGAACCTCAAGGAGGACCACTACCTGGGAGGAGCCGCAATCCAAGAGCTGGCCACTCAGCCCTACTGGTCCAGACCCTTGAGCAGTCAGTTCACCTGAGATGTTCAACTCCTAGGAGGCTGGTGTGTAACTGGAAATGCCAAAGCAATTCACTTATAATGAGAAAAATGGGAATGCCAAGCAGTCTATATATTTGAACTGGCAGATTAGCAAATCCACGAGTGCTAAAAGTTGTTTGATAAGCACAGACCCACATGGAGGGAACATTCCCACCTCAGCTCTGCTGGGAGCATATTAAGACACTTTTGCTTTGCCCTCTGTTTTCCTAGCCTGCATGCAGACCTCTCCCACACATTCCATTTTCAGGCTAATTACATTTCCAGTAAGTTCCAGTGTTTTTCTTTCACCTCTAATTCTTCTCTGGGAATTGCAAGTTCTTGTGGTTAGAGTATTTTGGATCCTATTGCTTAATTTCCAAGCAAGAGAGAGTTAAAAAAAAAGAGAGAGCTAAAATATACTGGACACAACTCAAACTTAGTAGCAAACATATTTTTGGAGTAAAATCGTATAAGATTTTCTAGAATCAAATATAATTCAGACATTCAATGTCCGATATTGCATAAGCTCTGAATAACATATTGACATAATAAACAATGAATGATGCCTTAAAAATGGGAGTGGAGAGGGGAAGGAAGCCAAAATTTAATTGCAAAGCAAACAAAGAAATAAAAATCAAATACTGATCAAAACTTTACATACAAATTATCCAACACATAATTACAGAAGATAAAGCTGAGAACAGAAGCACTTGGCTTTCTAATGTGTAAAATGTCCTAGGGAGGCACCAAAAGCTCCCAGGCTATGAATCTGCAGGGCTTCTCCTGACTGTTTTCCTTGGATGTCTGTCCTGTTGAAGCCCAGCTCTACTCTCAAATTTCATATAGAATCCCAGGCTTTAGAAGTCTCAAGTGATATTTAACATTTCTATGTTTAACACTGGGGCTATTAAAAAATGAAAGCTCTAACATCAATTATGTATTACCATAATTAACGTTTCACATTTTCTTATGAAAACAGCAAATGGAAGAGATGTCTTCCATGCCACAAGTAGAATCCAAGTCCAACTGCAGAAGCAATGGGCAGAATCTGCCTGCTATAAATTGTCCATATGGACCTCCAGCCCCACGTGCGCAGCCTTAGCGGGAGATGTAAACATCTAGGCCATAGATAGAGTCTGATCAAGCTGACACCTAATTCTCTCCTGTGTCGTCATCTGAAATGCTTGACTTTGAACATTATGTTCTAAGAGCAGTTCTCCATCATACTTGAGCTGTTTCACGCCTCAGTGCCTTGATCATGCTGTTCTGCTGCTTGGAGCCCCGCTTAGCCTCCAACCTTCCCCCGACCCCCGGCACACATTAGAATCATCTGTTGAGATTCCGCTCTTCCAGGAGGGCTCCCTTTCTACCACCACCCTGCGTTTGGATGAGGAAAGAAGAGCTCTCAGAAAGGAAGCGCATGGAAAGCTGTTCCAAGAATAGGGATAACTATAACTCTCATATTTTTTAAACTATATTTTAAAAACTCAAACTAAAAGATGTTAAGTTGTTTAATGGACAACTGAAGAGAATATTTTTTGCTTCCTCATCCTAATTCATTCTGAAAAACTCATAGTGCTGTTCAACCAACAAATTTTCATCCCCATCTCCACTAAAAGCCCACGTGCACATGCGCACGCATGCAGACACACACACACGCACACATCCTTCCTCTGTGGCCCCCTATACTATAAATAGCATAGTGCCTGGCACAGGAGAGAGGCCCAAATATGTGTTGCTGTTCACTGAATAATTAAAGAAATACAACATGAGTAGATTAATCGAGTCCAAAGTGAAGTCAGTGCTAAGGAGGAAACAGACTCCAGAAAAGATTAGAGCTAGATACGGTCAAACAGAAAGATTTTCTGGAGAAAGTTAATTTTAACTACATGAAGAAGAAAAGAGCTACGATAATGCTATAATAATAGCGTTATAGCAATAATAGCATCTAACATTGATTAAATGTTTGATATTTGGCAGAAACTCTGCTGAACTATTTATATGTGTTCTCTTTTTAATTATCATAAGAACTGTGATGTGGACATTATTTCAGATTTAGAGATAAGGAAAGTGATGCTCAGAGCAGTTAGGCAACTTGTTCAGAGTCCTGCAGGGGTAAGCCACGAAGCTGGAAACCGAGCACAGGTATCATCTGGCTGGGATGGTGGGATGCCGAGCAGAAGAAGAGAGGACTGAGGACTAAGTGTCGAAAGAATGGATGCTGAAGCCCAGAGGCTGGCAGTGGCTGCAGATGCAACGGGACAGGAAAAAGGAAGTTAGCACGAGAGATGGCAGAAAACTTCAAAACCAGAGAGAAATTCTCTGGATTTTTGAATAGGAGAAAAATTTCCATAATGAAAATCAAGCTTGAGGCAAATTATTATAAAAGGTGCATGGACAAGAATATTGGTGGTCACAGGTGGACAGCTTGGGTAGAAAATTTTTATAAAAATATAATTATACTATTTTATGGTGAAAGCAGAGAGCTCTCCCCACCACATCTGTAAAAAGTTTTTTTGCTATAAGTGGGCGAGATCTGTCCTCCCCAAAATTCAGCATCTGGAAAACAGTGACAGGTACTTCATGATCAGAAAGTAGACATATCTCTTAACATCCTGCTTAGGAAAGAAAACAGTTACTTCCCATCTGTCTGTAGCAAAGTGGGGGTCAAACAAGAGAGATTAGCTAATTTACTTTCACATTGACCTGAAATACTGACTCCAAATATCAGAAGTCTTTTGACAGCAGTGTCCTTTATCTCACAAAGATCATTTACATTCACAACAGAAAGTTCCTCTCACTTTCAGAATCTATCATTTAAGTAAAATTATAACTTTAATCGCCGTTGCTGGAAAGCAGTTGAAAACCCCTTCATGGTTGAAGGCCTGGGTCATCATCCTGTTGCTCTCATCTAAAGGCAACTGGATAACTCATTTTCCAATTTTTAAATGCAGTTTTATAATTTTATATTGCATCTAAGTATTATTATATTATCTATACTTTATATTAACTTTATATTGCCCATAAACAAGAGTCAAGGAATTTTTAAACAATCAATCTGATCTCTTTTTATTCTCTGGCTCTGCGGTAAACAGAGAAAATGTACATGTTCCCTCACCTCTGTCTCCTCTATCCCTTAACTCTTGAAGGACTCTTACATACTAAAGGGTTGTACAGAGCTTAATAAAAGCACTTAATTTAATTTTATTTCATTTATTATATTTTTTAATTATTTTTGTTTTATATTTTATTTTATTATTTTAATAAAAGCAGCACCTTCTGTGGTGCTGGCCTAAACATTTGCAGTAGAACATTTCCTAAAAGGAAACTCCCGCAAGCTGTCAGAAACAGTGGGGCGATAACCTCTCTGAGGACTAGAATCTGATGGGGTTGGGAGAGGGGACTCCGTGAAATCAGCTCAAAGACAAGAAGGCCGTGTTCATAGAGCATCAGGTTCTTGCAGGACAGGAAAATACAAATCTAAAAGGCAGAACGTTTAAATATTTAGAATTTTCAAAATATGAATACAGAATATCTCTATCAACCAAGAGAAAGCCTCTGAAGACTCATTCTTTGTCACTATGCGTCTCAGCCAGAGCTAGGCTGACCTCTCTTCTGCACCCACCCCAGCCCCCTGGGCCAGGCCTGCTCCCCTACTCCTCCAGGTCTGGCACTCTTGCGACAAGAGCTTTCATCCCCAGGCACTTGTTTGTGTCTCAAACCAGGTTAAATGATATCTAATAAAAACCTAAGAAATATCATAATAAGTGTTGGAACTTAAGCAACACAAATCTCTGCCTACTGCAGTGGGTGCAATCATGGAGTAAAGATGTTGCACAATTTAAGTAACTTTTTATAGAGGTTACATTCGTTTATAACATTAGATAAATTTCAAGTGTACGCCATTATATTTCGACTTCTGCGTGTATTACATTGTGTTCCCCACCCAAAGTCTAATTTCCATCCATCGGCGTGCACATGTGCCCCTTCCCCCCCCAGACATTGCACTATTAAAGAGAGAAATGATTTTTTCATTTCTTGACATACTTGTTTCCTCAGTAATATAACCACAAGTCTGACTAGCTCAACTCAAACAATCATAAATTATGATTTAGGAAACTGTACTGACAGCTTACTGTACATGAAAGTGAATTCAAGAATATCCATCTGATGACATTTATGTACCTTTTACTTGTCTCGTTTTTATACAAGGTATTTTACTTCTCAGCAAATGTACACTATAATATTTTTAGGAAAAAAACTTTCCTAAACCAGAGGCTTAATTAACATGCACAAACACACAGGGATGAACTCATCTTTCACCTGGTTTCTCCAGGGGGTAGAGTTGTTGAGATGACAAATGGATAATCCTCACAGTTAGTTGCAAAGATGTTACAGCTGAGCAAACGTATTAACACGGTGGGTTAATCCACGGACACTGAACGAGTCATTTGGCAGATGTTTGCTCCATCTGCAATGTTCTGGACAGCGCACCAGGTACAGAGGACACAGAAGAACAAGATGAGACACAGGCAGTGCCCTCTCAAATAGAAACGTGCTCCAGATCTTATCAAGCAGGAAGAAACAGGCACAAAAAACCGAAAGCGAGTTATTTAGTTACATTAAGTGTAAGTTAATAAATGAGCAGGGCATCTGGCTAAAGAATCTCAAAAACAATTTTCTCTCTAAGGAGTGTACCTGGCCTCCCCAGAGAGTACCGAGCTGCCCTGAAATCAAAGGATACCTGATAAAAACAGTCCGTTTCAGATAAACCGGCGCTACCAGGAGATATCAACTTGGACCTAAGCTTGCAAGATTCAAGCGCTACTTGAAGACTGCCAAGATCCTCCACAGCACCAACAGAAATGAAATTTCTAATATGACAAGCGACCTACACATTTCCGCTGAAACCCACTCTAACGAGAGCACGAGCTCCCACAGCAGCCTGCACAGACGCAGGCTGGGAGAGGGAGCCAGAGCTCAGAGAGGCGAGGCCTCTGTGTTACTGAGAATGTTGCCTCTTGCGATGATCCTTATCTTGCAAAAGATACCAACTGTGATCGATTTGACTAGATAACTAATTTTTCCTGTCTGGTTTCAGATACCACCAGCTAATCCAGAGACTTCTTAGAGACAACTAGATATTCATTCTGCAGAGAGGCTGAGACATCGGGGCTGGTGATGGAGAGTTTTCTGTATGAAGCTGAGTCTAAGTGAGAACATGGATTTATTTCAGAGGATGAGAGAAGCACTGTCCAGGGTTCTCTGAGCCCTGCTTCTCTGTTGCCCTGGCCCAGGACCAGGAAGAGGAAACTGGGGATGGCCAAGTAATGGGGAGAAGAAAAACCAACTGAGAGTGAAAATGTGTGTGAGAGAGAGAAAGAGAGAGACAAACAGGAAAGCTCATTGCCCACTCGGTGAAGACTGAGTTAGTCTTTAACTCTCCAATGGCATCCCATTCTAATTAAAACACAGTTCCAACTCCTTTCTAAGCCTTGAAGGCTTCACCAATGCTGTCGCCCGCCTGCCTGCCTGCCTCACCAGCTCCACCTCCTCCTCTCTCCCCCGCTGCAATCTTCTTCGGCTCTAAGTCCTCCAAACACTCCCAATTCATTCCTGCCTCAGGGCCTTTGCAGTCACTGTTCTCTCTGCCTAGAATGCTCCTCTTTTTGCTCTTCGCTTGACAGGCTCCTTCTCATCATTCCCATCTTGGTTCAAATATCACCTCCTTAGAATGTTCCTCAAAAAACTAAAAATAAACCTACCGTATGATCCAGGAATACCACTTCTGAGTATTTGGCCGAGGAAAATGAAAACAATAATTTGAAAAGATATAGTCACCCCTGTGTTCACTGCAGAAATATCTACAATAGCCAAGATATGGAAGCCACTAAGTATCCACCAGTAGATGAATGGAGAAAGAAGATGTGGTGTATGTATACCATGGAATATTACTCAGCCATAAAAAAGGATGAAATCCTTCCATTTTGACAACATGGATGGATCTAGAGGGTATTATGCTAACTGAAATAATGCAGACAGAGAAAGAAGAATACCCTATGATTTCACTTATATGTGGAATCTAAAAAACACAACAAATGAACAAACAAAACAGAAAGAGACTTACAGATACAGAGAACAAAGTGGTGGTCACCAGAGAAGAGGGAGTGGGAAGAAGGGGGAAACAGATGAAGGGAATAAGAGGGACAGACTTACAGCCATGAAATAAATGAGTCCTGGGGATGTAAGGTACAGCCTAGGGAATACAGTCAACAATATCATAGCACCTTTATATAACGACAGATGGCAGCTAGTCTTATCAGGGTGATCATTTTGTAACACAAATAAATGTTGAATCACTACATCATACACCTGAAACTAATACAATATTGCATGTCAACTATATTCAATACAAAATCACCTCCTCAGAGAAGCCCTCTGGGTCCTCTAGAGAGGCTTCCCTCAGCCCCTCTTTAGCACACCCCCACGCTGGACTGTCTTTGTAACATTCATTCTATCTTCATTTATTTGTCTTGTTTATTGACTCCATTTTCCACAAAAACATAAGCTCTATAAGAGCAGGGGCTCTGTCTGTTTTGTTCAACGCTGCATGCCCCACCCCCACCCCGCCCCAGCACCTAGAACATCTCCTGTTACATGGTGAATACTCGGTAAATATTGGTTGAATCTCAGGTCCCACCTTAAAGACGACCACACAGAAAGTCACCCCAGATCCACCGCAAAACCACTCTCTGCTCCTTCGTTGCCCCCACCTGCAGCACCATGACCGTGACCCACAGCCGTGCTTCCACAACCTGAGGAAGGTGGGAGGGACCCTGATCCCCGGATGGAATCTCCAGCTCCTTGCCATCTCGTCATCTGGAGGTCTCATTCTCCTCATCTCCATTCCCAACCAGATAAAAAGTAAATCGACATTCAAAGAATCCTCACAGACCAGCATCACATGCTTCTGGACAAAATAACGCCAACTGAGCATTTGTCTTAGGTGTAATGAGGAAAAGAGAAAACGGGGAAGAAGAGAACCTTTCCACTCAGCTTTTCAGTGCTTATGACAACATAATTTCCTCAGGGTTGGGTGCTTTCCACCCTCTCTTCCCAGTGGACCAGGAAGAGGAAAGCCCCTGGTCAGAAGCCGAAGGTTGTGGCAGGAAACAGCAAGCTGGCCATTCCCCCTGGGTGACCAAAAGCTCTTCAAGAAGAAGAAATATGGACACGGGGAAGAGACTCAGACCCGACTGCTCCTTACTCTTTTACCCTCACAACCCCACTCCCAGAATCTCATCCCTTCTTAGTCCGGCCATACGGCAGCCAAGTTCCTCAGCAGGTCGGAGACACTAGTGCTGATTCAGTGCTGGGGAGCCACCCCCAGGAGAAGAAACTCCTGCTACCCCACCATGGTGAGGGAACGGTGCTCCTGACACCTGATATGGAACCATAAATACAGTTTCCTACTGAGACGCTGTGATGTCCAAGGTATCCACTCTATTCCATACACCAAGCTCACTCCAAATCAAACACATTGCTAGTTTTAACCCATAAAGCTTCACTTAGAACCCGAGATGTGTGCTGTTACCCACCGTAGTCGGGATGGATAGGAGAGAGGTTACTTCCAGCTGTTAGTTAGGGTGGGGACAGAGCCCTGGGAAGACTTCTTCCAGGCAAGAAGGATGAGTAGGAACTTCAGTAAAAACATATTCAGGATGAAAAGAACTTTTGGAACACAACCCATTGGAGATAACATAACCTCGTGGATTTGGCCAGACACAGCACAGCTAAGTGGCACGTCAGAGACATGGAGAAGATAGAAGATACCTAACTGGTGAAAGTCTGAAGCTGTCAGAAAGAAAAGCAGACAAAGTACACAGACTCCCTGTTCAGAAGCCCAGCCTGAGGGGCAATTAGGAAAGCATATGATGATCAAGGGATATATAAGTTGAGCATGTGCAAGGGAAAGGAGAAAGATAAGCACAAGGAATAGAAGAATCTGTGAGGAATGTGTGCTACGGTGGCCTCCTGGGGTGGTATAAGACACCAGGGAAGCAGACCCTCACATGATCCATTCTAAGTCATGTAACCTAGAGCAGTCTCACTTTTCTAAATTATAAAGTGAGGCTAAACATTCCTGTCTGATAGGGTTGTTGGGAATATTTAATAAACTAGCACACGTGAACACACTGGGGAGCAGAGTGGCTGCCACAGGACCTTCGTGCTTCCTCACCTCCTTGATAAGTATCACCTAGAACACATGTTAGATCACTGGATGGAATCGTAACTTCCACGGAAGCCCCTTGGTAATCTGCATGGTTAGCAGATGATGCTTATCAGAGAGAGAGAGAGGAAGCATGGCATTATTTCACTTCTCTCCCATAACATTCTAAATGATGTGGAACACAGAAATACCTCCAACAGAAGGAAATGGCTGCCACAAAGAATGAGAAAACTTGAGAATTACAATTTTCACAAAAGACAGACTGAAGTTTTTTCATGCTATGTCTTTTAATGGCACTTTCTGAGACTCAAAGATTTTTCACTGATTTAGAGCACAACAACAAATTGAATATTTCCAACATCTCTACTGACACGTAGTGAAAAGAGCAGTCTCATTTTCCTCCACCGTTTTAACAAGACAGCGTGCCATCAGGGACTGTGACATTCAGGGACTATGGTAAAACATTGCCCTAGGGAACCCACTGGCAAGGGATGGGGACCTCCTCTCCTCTTCCACATGAAGCCAGATCAGGGTAATACAAAGTTTCTAGAAAAGTTCTCTCCTTACAAACCAAAGTTGCCACTACGTATTTAAAGTGTTTCCGAGGCAATTAGTCTTATTCAGAGACAACAAACTAGATAATCTAAGCGTGTCTCTTCGGCAGGTCTTGGTAGGAAAAGCGGTCCTTGGTGAGACGAAAACGAAGCAACACAATCCGATTTACAAATGTTAAATCAGCATGCCTGCAGACGGAAAATAACCTGGCAGCCTGATCAGCTCTTCCAAATATTTAACCTCTCCGTGTAAATAAAAACAGTTTCAAGATCCGCAGCTGGGAGAGGAAGCTTGAAGACCAGAAAGTGAAATATGCAACTAGCCAAGTGGAGGCGGCCGTTTATCGTAGACCCGAGGAGCAGTGTGGACACGGGCGGGGGCCCCCAGGCGCGGGGGTCACCCGCAAAGACTCCCTGACCGTGCCGGAGGACCCTCCTAACGCACGTGTGCCTCTGGGTTTAGAGTCTGCGGCCGGTGTGGCCGGGCTACGCGGGCGCCCATCCTCACTCCCACGCAGTCTTTCAATACTCCCTCTGAACAGAGACCCCCCGATCCGCCCTCCCCGGCCCTCCTACTCAAGATCCTCAAGGAAGGAGCTTTGGGGTTTTTTTTAGTTTCTGGAGATGGTAGTTTATACATTTTCTTTTAAGCCAAATAGCACACAAGAAGCTGGCTGAGCTCGCAGGGAAGCTCCGCAGCCAGCGGCCTTGGCGTGACCCGTTGGTGCCCCCTCATCCCGACCGCTCAGGGCACGCCACACCGCAGGTCCTGCCGCCGCCCCCACCTCCACTCCCACCCCCTGGTGCTTGTTTGTTAGATCTGATCCTACCGTGGCGGGAAGAAGGGTTTCTCCGAAATTTTCCCAAGGTAGAAGACGAGAACCTTCCAGATCCCTCGCCCTTGCTCTCCCAGACCCTTTTACGAGAAGACAATAGAGCGAGGAGCCCGTCACTCCTCGGCCCCTCCAGCGCCCCAGCTCCCCGGAGATCAGAGCAAAGCGGGTGCCCGAGCCGGGTCCCCGGTTCCCGGCGCCCCTCGCCCTCCGCGGGCTGGCGCGGGGGTCCCGCTCCGCCGTCTGCTGCCTCCACCCCCAGCCCGGGGGGCCGAGCACGCGCAACGCCCGTGGGGCTGGAGGGTGCGCGGAGGGGCGGCCAGCCCGGCGGGCCCCACCCCGACCCAGCGCAGGGGCCGCGCGGCACGGACCCCAGGCCGCCCCGACCAGGGCCGGGCACTCGGTGCCCCCGCACCCCACCCGCCTCACCCTGCAAGGCGAAGCCGCGGGGCAGGGGTGCCGCAGGCCGGGCGCGAAGCCCGCAGGGGCGCCGGCTCCGCGCTCCGCTCGCCGCGCTCCGGCCGCTGCTCTCCCGCGGCGCCGCAGCCTCGGGCCGGCGGAAACCGGAGGACGGGGCGCGGGCCGGGCCGGCGCGGGCGCGACTCGGTGTCCCGGAGCTGGCGGGCGCAGGGTGCGCAGCGCCGCCCGAAATCCGAGGCGCCCGGGACCGGCCCCAGGCGACTGCGCCGAGCGCCCCCGGGGCCGCGGGAGGCTCCTCCTGCCGCCGGCGGCGCGGATGCGCGGGGGCCGCGCCGCCCCGGAGCCCGCCGAGGAAGGCGCAGCGCGCGGGGAGGCCGGGGGCTCCGGTCCGGGGCGGGGGCAGGAGCAGGAGCGCAGCCCCTACCTTTGGGGCTGGGCGGACTCCAGCCGCGCGCCCTCCCGGGGCGGCCGGGACAGGAAAATCACCACGAGGGGCGGGCCGGGCAGAGGCGGCGGGTGGCTTCAGGACAAGGTGGGAGGATCGAGTTGCACAGCCAAGAAGACACTCCCATCCCGCCCGGTCTGGTTGGAAAAGTGCAGGGGCGAAAGTGAGGGGCAGGCGGCCGGTCTCCCCTGCCCCGCAGGGCTGGCGGCAGAAGTAAACACATTCGCTGGGCGCTGCGGGGACTCCTGTGACACGAGGCGGGGCCTCCTGTGACATGAGGCGGCGCGGGCGGATGGTCCCTAGCAGAAATGGAGGAGTGTTCAGAGAGCTCCCCATTTCCTGGGCTCTGCCTTTCAAGGACAAATGCGTTAGAGGTTTTTATCTTTTGGAGGGAATGTTATTTTAGAAGAAGGAAGGTGGGACGTGTATTTTTTTTCTTGTTGAAGTCGCTTTCCCTTGAGAAAAGCATATATTAGTAATGTCTCCATACTTGGATGGCTCTGAATACTTTTTAGATTTCAGTGTTTGTGAAATAATTCATTGTCTAGCAACCTTCAGTGAATGGCTCCAGCCCTTGGGCTGCCAGCATCATGATCACATGCCAATCAAGTGACCCAGAGAGAAGAGCCACGGCCTTGGCTGTGCTCACAGCGGCCGGGGGGTCACACTGAAACCAAGGCCTTCCCCTGTGGCGGCCCTTCTTGTATTTGTGACAGTTTGAACAACAGCCCTGGGAGGCAGCAGTGGCTGTTCTCCCAGCTTTACTAATCAACAAAACCCAGAGGGTGCAGAAAATTTCTAGCCTTTTCCCTCTCTACAAGTTGCTGTTGAAGTAACCCTGACAGAGGGTTTTAAAGCTGGCTCCTAGGACTTCAGAGTAGTGAAAGATGCTTAGGGAATTTGTCCATCTGGGCCAATTTTTCTTGAGGTTACTTTGTGCTTTTAGTTTCCCCTAAGTTCCTTATTATCCTTCTCCCGTTCACGGTCTTCAGAATTAGACCAGTGGTACAGTGCACCCCCTCTGGCTTTCCCGGGATTTTTGGAACTGCAAAGTCACGTGCTAAGGGGAGAAGCCACCCAGTGTTCTTAGGTGACTTTCTGCTGCTTCATGCTCAGTGTGGCCAAGAAGACACTGTTCACCCTAACCTGGTTCCAATTCCGCCTCCTCCAGGGGCCTGCTGTGTGACCTTGCGCAAGTGACTTCACCTCAGCGTACTTCATTTTTGTCACCTGGAAAGTGAGATAATACAACATATCTTCAGGCCTGTTGGGAGGATTAAAATGGATGATGACGAAGAATTCTCAGGGCAGTGCTTGTCACAAAAACCATCAATTCAGGAAGTGAGAATGTTAACTAGCAGTCGTTGCCACCGGGAATCACCTACCCTCCATGCAGCATATCTGTTCCTCTCACCCATCCTGCAAGCCAGAATGATTGCACCCTAAATATAAGGAAACAGAAGCAGGAAGTTAAGCAATGTGCCCAAGGTCATACGGCCCAGACTGGAGCCATGATGCAAATGAAAGCACCTGGGACCTAAACCAGCTTGCTTTCCAGGATATCACCCCACTAGGTAACTATCTGGGGCAGGGGCTTTTCACCTGTGTAACATTAATTGCTTTAAAACGCAGGATACATTATCCTATGGGCACACGATTGCAACTATGTAAAAATGTTGAATTCCTGTGGAAGGTGGTAAAAAATGAAGCAAAATTGAGCATGGGATTACAGAGTGTTAGCCTCTCTGGGACAGTGTTTTTGATCATTGTTTAGGGGAAATGTTTTCACGACGTAAGCCTATTTGACTCAGCCTGTTTGTGGATGTATTCTAATAAGGTGGGGGGAGGAGGGCCAGGAAGGAGGAGACAGCCCTTGGAACACGCAGAGGCTTTAAAGGCCCCTGAAATCGCAGTATCTAGGCAGTGTACATACACGGCTGGCCCTGTGTGCTAGGTTTGGTTTTCTTTTGTGGATGGTGCAATCTCTTTGAATTAGAATGACATTGTTTCATGCAATGTGGTCTGCATACCCAAGGACAGGCAAGAGCCAGGTTCCCCACCTGGGGCCCTGGGGCCTTTCAGCACCTGTGGACTCGCTGTCCAGAGTAAGGGTAAAGTACTATTTCTTCCTCACCCCCAGTGCAGCTGCCTTCCCGATTTTCGTGTCCTGTCCAAGCACAGGCCTTCTTGGCATGATGGACATGCGACTGTCTACTTCATGCAGGGGAGAGCTACTCCCAGGGGTGTGCTCTCAGCAGGCCAGTCACGTCAGATCAGAGGAGGTGAACCCCAGGACTGGAGATAGCCATATAGTGACAAGAGGCCCCTTTCTTACAATATCCTCTTATAAATTGTGAATAAATAGAAGTTTTCTTTCCTTAACATTTCTCAAGGCTGGGGTTTTTCAGTTTTAGACAATATCTGGCATAAGACTGGGCTTGACCAAGCTAATCCTTTTTACGTACTGTTGTTCTTCCAGCTCTAGGGGAGGAGATCCTGCTAACACCCTCTTGTAGCTGTCTCGGGGTTTTATCTCCTATAAGCAATTGTTTAAAGAACATGTACATCCCAAAAAGAATAAGCCACAGAACATAAGCAGTCTAAATCCTAACTGAGAGCCATGACTCTGCCCACAGTGTGGGAAAACTATTGCAAAAGACAGTTTAGATCTTTCAAGCAGAGCCCTAACTTTTCCAGCATCTCCAGTGCAATGCAGGGTCCCAGCTACATATTTGCATAGGTAGGTAACCATTGTGTTGATTTTCCCCCAGGACTGTGAGTGCGAGAAAAAGGTGTTCTTTCTGATAGCTTGAACTTTTTATAATGTGCATAAGTAAGTTTTGTAATTTTTTAAAAAGATGCAAACAGATTTTTATGTGTTTGGCAAGAGGGAGTAAAAAATCCAAAGTGAAAATGCTTCCGTGTTTAGCACAAATTTGAACTCTCTGACTTGGTGAGCCCCTACCTGTGCACTTTTCATCCTATATAATGCACTTTTTTTTAAGATTTTTATTTTTCCTTTTGTTTCTCCCCAAAGCCCTCCAGTACATAGTTGTGCATTGTTAGTTGTGAGTCCTTCTAGTTGTGGCATGTGGGATGTCGCCTCAGCATGGCTTGATCAGCGGTGCCATGTCCGCGCCCAGGATCCAATTGGCAAAACCCTGGGCTGTCGAAGCAGAGCGCGCAAACTTAACCACTCAGCCACAGGGCCAGCCCCACATTTTTTTTTTTTTTTTTCCCCAATCAATAGAGACCAAGGTAGAAATATCAAGTCAAAACAAAACAAAACCCTTAAGGCCACATTGAAAGAACAAGAAGAAAATCTATGTGATTCTTGTTTTTATTTTGCGGTGGAAAAAAACTAGGCGTGAAGGAAGCTTGAAGAAAAAGGTTAATACCTTTTTGGTTGATTTTATAAAAATATAGGGCTTCTAAGTGGCAAAATGCACCAAGAAATAAAAAGACAAGCTGAGAAAAATTTTTGCAACACATGGCAAATGGTTAGTTTTCTTACTATACTAGGAATACTTAGAAAAAAACAAGAATTTAATAGAAAAAATAGGCATACTACATGAATAAGCAGCTCTCTGAAGAGAAAAATAAAACAAATTAGTCAATTTAACAAATACATATGCCCACTGTGTGCTGGGTACTGTTGGAAGTAGGTGGACTTCAGTGAAGGAAACAGACGGTAAGTCTTGCGCCATGGAACTTACGTCCTACTGAATTTGAAAAGAGGCTTGACTTCACTAACCAAATTTAAAGTTATGCATAACTTTCGCTTATTGGCCAAAATTATGATTACTAACACTCTGTGTGGAGATACAGGTATTTCCTGTGCTGTTGGTGGGAATACAAATTGGTGAGGCCTTTTTGGAGGATATTTCAGCTAAAATGATTACCATTATAAACATTTATGTGCTTTGATGCAGAAATTCCACTGAGAGAAGCTTCTGTTACAGCTGTGCTTGCACAGTTGTACAAAGTTGTGTGTAAGAGTTGTCATTTAGATACTGCTTATGATGGCGAGACACTGGAATGACTGACATGGCCGTCAGTGAGGGGTTGGAATTACAGGGCACACATGCGCTGTGGACCGTATGGTCACTAAAACCGTGAGCAAGTCCTGTAGCTCATGACTTGGGAGAATGTCCAAGATACTACTAAATTTAAACAGCAAGTTGCAAAATAGGTTGCCTAGTAGGATCCTGTTACTGTTAAATATAAAAAAGTAAAAGAAATAATAATGATAGTTATAACACAGCTTATGTTAGTGTCTGAAGGGGTACACCCAAGCTGTGAACATTAGCTACCCCTGTAGGATGCATTCATGAGGGGACTTTCCTTTCTAAATTATACATTTCTGAATGTTTGATAAGCATCTTAATAAGCATCTATTGACTTTGAAAAACATTTTAAATTTTAGGAATTTTTGTATGCAATTGATTGGAGAAATAGCAAATTGAACTTTACTTGTTGGGGAGTCAAGGGTTTTTCTCAGAAGTAGTGACAAAAGCTATGTTGTAAAGGGGTGATGGTGCACCATTTTCATCAAAACCTTGATAATGTTTTTGGTTTCTATTATTCTCAACCTCAGAATTAAAGAAACTCATTTACTCCTAAACTTACATGGAATTCTCACATCACCAAAGGATATTTATAAGAGAGTGACATGTCAAGCAGAAAGACGCGGGACACACCGCTAGTGCTGGAGAGCGCGCCAGGAACACGCCTGTGCATACCTCCGACCTCTCCCAGCCTTCTGCCGTGACACCCGGAGATAGAGAGAGGAGCACTCAGAGGGACACGGCAGAAAAGAAGGGCAAGGTGGAGGCCACTGGATACACTCAACGTGAGCGCCTGTTCACTGTGCTCCTGCCAGATGCCAGGTGATTTTATAGATTATACTGTTTATTACACAGCCACCCTGTGAGCTAAATACCATTAGTCCCATTTTCCGGATGCCGAATTGAACACTCAGAGGAATTACGTTTGTTCAAGGTCCAGAACTAACATGGGCCAAACCTGGGATTTAAACCCAGCTTAAAGTCCAAGCTCCCTTTCCACAGCCCTTCTGTCCAAGAGATGAAGGATATGAGATTAGTGAGTATTATGCTAGAGAGTGACATGTTGGGAAAACTCTTACAACCATGGTTAATTGAAGGGGAGTCCTAGGAAGGCTTCGTTAGTGTTGTGTGCATGGGGCTCAAGCTGTCACCGACATGGAATCGTGTCTTTTCCAGTTTCCATTGTTCCTGTTCTGCTTCCCCCAAAACCAAAATGTTTTCTCCAGGATGTATAGAACGTAGATCGCTGACAGCTTTCTTCAGGACTCTAGTCATCACCCCTCCTAGCTGATTTTGCCCTCTCTCTCATGCCTGATCTCACTTTGGGGGATAGATCCTGTTTTTAAGGTAATTATAGGAGCAGGAGCAATGACTGTAGTGGCATCAGGGTTGTCACAGAGAAAATGTGGTCAGCAGCTTCTCAAGAGCCTACAATCCAGAACTTCCTTTCTGTTTCTCACCAGGAGCAGCTTATTACAATACAGGACGTGGTGAACACGGTAGAACCTGTATCAACAATAAAGAGCCATAGAAACGGGGACCACTTAGGAGCATCTGAAGCAGAAGTAAAAACGAAGGATTAAAACTGACAATTGTTTCCCAGTGATTTAAACTAGTAATCTGTTTTACTACAATTTTTGTTTGTTTTTACTGTATCTTCTTATAAGCTTTTTAATTTATTTTTTGAACTCGGAGTGCCGTATTGGCAGCAGTTTTTCCAAATCCTGCACATTACTGGCAATGGCTATTAATTGTTACAAGCATATTAACCACATGGTGAGACACTGACCATCCAAGCAGCTGCCTGCAGGGCTTCATGAGTGGTCAATACTGATAACTTTAATCTTCATCATCATTTTAGTATTATGCCACAAAATTGAGGGTCTTCTGAATCCCTGCTTAAGCGACTAAGAAGCAGATATAATTTGGTTTTCCTTGGAGAGAGAGAAGGGAGTAGGCAGGATTTCACTGTATGTCTCTGTGCTTATCACATGATAAATTAATGCATTTTAACCAAGTCAAATAGCTTGGAGCTTTGGATCCACAAAATTTTGTATAACTGATAAAAGCTTTATTGGCTATTGACTAAAAAGTTGAATACCATTGAATCTTCCTGGGCCCTTTAGAGCTAAGAGTCGTGCCACTGAGAATTTTTCAGACAAAATTCTAACCCACAGATTGGAAAACAATAAAATTCCAATACTAAATATTTGGAAGTTGTCCCTAAATTTTGCTTAGCTCCAAGATGATTCATAAGTTCATTTGTGCATTGCTTCAGAAAATGAGCATGTCTTTACAATTCGGTGTCCCCCCCACACACTTATTCTACATCTGACATCTCTCAGGATTCGCTCACCACCTCTGTAGAAGGACTCGAACCTTCTATTTCTACCTCTGACTGCTTTCTTAATTCTCAGTCTTGTACCTCCAACTGCTTGCTGAGCATTCAGTTCAACGTGTATTTATCAGTATCCACTGTATGCAAAGTACTTTACTAAAAGCAGAGTCCAAAATCCAAAACCAAATTTTTACTCTTCCACACCAACGAGACTTTTCTCTTAACTTACTCATTTTTATTACCATTAACGCTTTTCTCCCACTTTAAAGCCTCAGAGTCAGCCTTGACTTCTTTTGCCCCATCTTACTTGGACTTTCATCCTCAGTGTCGTTAGCACACTCCACGTTCAGACATTAAATACACATCTATCAAGGGCTGCTGTTTGCCGGCACTGTTCTAGGTGCTAGGAATAGGGTTTGCCAGTGGGACTCAGACAAAAATCCTGCCCTCCTGAAGCTTTTATTCTAATAATGAGTGTGTCCTGGGAGAGTCTTCCAATGTCACCGAGCTGAGCCCTCCTCCCCACGTCAGCTGTGCTTCCATCTCACGTGGAGTTTATTCCACCCACCCCAGACTCCCTGGGTCCCCGTCAGAGGTCCCACACCTAGACGGCTCTCTGCGTGGCCATATCCTGGGGACCACAGCTCTCTTTTACTTCCCATTCTTGGGCAGATCTCCCAAACTCCACTTAGGGTTCTTTTCCCTTTCTCTTTGGAACGTCCTGCTGCCCCTACCCCCACCAACAGAAGTGTCCGTGGAGCCCACCTCCTCTGCATCCCTCACTCTGGGCTTTGAGGCAAAAGTGGCACAAAGTGAGTTGTCTTCTCGAGATCTGATAACATTTGTTTTTATATCCTGTAACAGAAAAGTCCCTCAGCCAACAGAACCCCAAAGCTTGATTACCTTCTTGAGAGGAAGGAGGGGTAAATGTTTACAGAAGGGGAACATGGGGGAGCATAAAGAGGTCTAAGACAAATTCTTATTAAGCGTCATCTAACAACACAAGGCAGAGTGTGGCTGCCCCAAAGGAATCAAAGCCGTAGTCGGCAGTGGGAGGTCAGGGAAGCAGAAAGAAGGTAACGTCTCTTGAGCACAAAGCAGGGGCTCAGCATTCGTTATCACATTTAATAGTAACAAACCTGGGAGATGGTCTGAAGAGAACAAAAACAGGCACAAAACCAGATTCAAACCTTGGTCTGTGTGGGTCCAAAGCCCGGGCACGTTCATTTGGCGGAAAGAGAGAGATCGAAATCTTTTATTAGGAGATCTCTCAGTTGGCTCCAACATACACAGAAAAAATATAACAGAGGAGAATAGATAGAACTTAGGTCCCAAGTGTCTGGATTTTGATAAAATACTGATTCACTTATGTCTTTAATGTTTTTCATTTTCAAACTAAACTTCAAATCTTCCATTACATCAACATTTCTGTTTTTTCCCCTAGTAGAAGTTATGCTCTTCTTACTGTCATTAAAAATAAGGATCCATCCAGGAGTGGCCAAACCGGTGAAAACAGAGTGACAGTCCTGTGGGCCCTCCCACTTCCTCTCTTTATAAATGTTATTCCGCAATGGATTAAATACTTCCTTTTGGAACTGAGGAGCCTTTCCCAAACTGTTCTGTTGGGAGATGCTAATCTGAGTTTCAAGAACAAAGAATTCCTAGGCAAATAAGATGGAGTTCTAACCCCCTACAAGCCATAACATAATACCTATTAGCATATTAAAGGGTCAGATAAAAAACAGCGTTAAGGTGTTCAACTTTGCTTAATGGTTAAACAAATTTAAAGAAGCTCCTTTTTTGTGGCGAAAGACTCTTCAGTACTCTGTTATAATCTACTCCTCTCTCTATCTCCCAAAGCCTTTGGAAGGAGAAATGAAATTGCTGTAGGCTTGATTCTCTACCTATGGAGTTAGAAAGTCAGGGCTGGGATCCTTTTGTGAAATCAACCATGAATACAAAAGATGGAGATGAATGTCACTTACTTCATGAGAAAAATATTTAGAGAAAAACTGCACAGCATGGGCTGGCCTGCTGGCACAGCAGTTAAGTGCACATGCTCCGCTTCGGCAGCCTGGGGTTCACTGGTTTGGATCCCAGGTGAGGACATGGCGCTGCTCATCAAGCCATGCTGTGGCAGGCATCCCACATGGAAAGTGGAGGAAGATGGGCACAGATGTTAGCTCAGGGCCAGTCTTCCTCAGCAAAAAGAGGATTGGCAGCAGATGTTAGCTTAGGGCTAATCTTCCTCAAAAAGACAAAAACAAACAAAAAAAAACTGCACTGCAAACTTGCAGTGACAGATTTAAAATAAAATCATCACTGTACTGTTCTTGGAACCACAAGTTATCAGCATTTCTTAATATTTTGTTGTGTAAGTACTTACACGATTAGTCATAATTTTAAACTGTGTGTTTTGGTTCAGACATAATAAAATGGATTCTGGGGAAAATTCTTCCCAAAGGAAGAAAGGGCCCTGAAGAAGTGGGGTGCACAGAGTGGTTATATACCCTCAAACAGGATGTTTCACATATGATTGAAATGTCCCTTTTACAATAGTCGCGAGACTGCTCTGTCGGCACAGCGATTGATGGAAACAGCATGTAGGTCTGCTGTCTCGGTGAACACAGCAGGGTGGCAGGTCTGTTGTCTCTAGCTGGGTGGTCACAGGTGAGCTGGGTGGTCAAAGGTGAGTGCAGCAATCAGTTCCTAGCCTAAGGAAAGATGCTTATCCTTAAGGAAATGCCAATGTGGGGCGGGGAAGTTGCACCTTTATCTTAAGGGCATTTGTTCTTGTCATAGGAAATGTTTAAAGCAGATATACAATACGTGCTCAAAGGCCATGGTCAGGCCTTTTTGGAAAAAACAAAGTCAGGCTGAATTAGGTTTACACCAAATGGCTTCCTCATATACTCCAATATATCCTATTGCTTGCTATTTCTATTTGTCATTTCTGAAAAAATTTTCTATTCATTGCTATGTGGGGGATTGGAATTGGCCACCCCAAAATGTGTCTCTTTGGCATGACGATTATTTAAAAACTGTAGACACAGGAGAAGCTCTGAAAAGCAGAAGTTACGCTTTGTAAGAGACATTTACATTTGTGCTGGAAATCTCCATCTGTAAAGGTGTCTCTCTCTGTGTTCCAGGAAGAAGGGGGGATGACCTTATCTCTAGAAACTCTTATCAATACAGAAGGCAAGGACTCAAATCTGCATAATAACCTTTCTCTTGTTACTGTGCTTTTCTGGTCATCTCCCATAACTGACCCTCCAACCCCCAACACCCTCCTTCGTCTTTAGCTGAAGATGGTATTGAAGCTGGAGACATCAGCCATTCTGGCAAGTTACCCAGTTTCCTGGGTTTCTCTCATGTATACATGTTATAATGCTTTGTTTGATTTTCTCCTGTTATTCTGTGTCACGTCAATTTAATTCATAGCCCAGCCAGAAGGATCTGGGCAGAGGGTAGAGGATCTGTCTTCCTCCCCTACAGCAAACTTGCTTTTATTCATCTTTAGTAAAGCAGCGTGTGCAATCTAAATGCTCTAACATCAAATATTTTTGTATTTAAAGTCTTAGTGCAACAAAAATTACTTTGGCAGCAATCCATGTCTACTAATGTCCAGCAAAACTTTGTAGTACATCAGAACGTGAATTGATCACATAAACAGTAGGAATGGAATTTGATATGTACATCATGATTTCATTCATTTATATGTTTATTGAGAACCTACCATTTATATTCCCTGCACAGTGCCATCCAAGGCACAGACATACAGAATTCTAGACACAGGAGTTCCTACCTTGAGAAGTGACATGGGGAAACAGGTATTCCTGAGATGCTATGTGTGTCACGCACTGGCCGCATCCAGAGAACACGGTGGTGAACACCCAGGCTCCCTGCCCCGATGATGCTGGCAGACTGGCTGACACGTAAGACAAACACTATGTATTGAGGTATCCTAACTGTTAAATATGCAGTGTGATGGAAACTAGAGAAACAACATCCTGGGAGCATCTGGAAAGATGACACTTGTGATTTGCTTTATGCAGATAATAATCTTCCTTGTTTATTTTTTTTTTGTAAGAATTTCCTTTACTAGTGTTATCTTACCTTTGCTTAAAATAAAGCACGCATGTACTCAGAGTTTTCCAGAAGAAAATGTCTACCTAAGAATTCTGAGCCACTGAAAAGTAAAGGACTTTCCAAAAAGGTCTTTAGGGGTCTAACAATCTGACCCAGATCACACAACAAAGCTCTAAGCCCTAACACAGATTACTGGGCCCCTGATTCTGCAAGACTATGGTGTGACCTGAGAACTTTTATCCCTACCAGGCTCCCAGAAATTGCTGATGCTGCCGGTCCAGAGACCACTTATTAAGAAACATGGTTTAAGGGATTAAATATACCAACTTCCCAAGTTAAAATCAGTATTAAAGAACTATGAGACAGATAAGATCTCTGTTTCACAGAGGGAATAATGATGCATAGGATCCAAAATACTTTGAAGTTGAGATGCTTTATGATCTGACTTGAAATAACTTTTCTTTTCCTCTCCCATAGACAGACGTTCTGGAAAGTGAGACTAAAAAAAAATTCTGACTATGTCCCAACAAATGGTATAATGTTAGACTTTGTGATGAGAGGTTGTCCCAAGGATGTGGGGGAAGGTGGAGCTTCTTGCGATGGGCCTCTTGGGAAACAAACATCTAAGGCAGTGTCGATGAGGGAACAAAAAGCACGGGGATGGTGGTGGCGGTCCAGACAGCTGGGCAAATGGAGGGGACAGATGCCAACTAAGAGGCATTAAGAAGAAAACCAAATGAATATGGAGAGAATCTATATTTTTAAGTTAATCCGCCTGCAGTGTGCAGGATACCGAGAGGACCAGGCTGATCCACTGAGGCGTTAGTAGAAACATAATAACCATGTCAAGAAAAGTATCTATGCTATGTTCTTTCCTCCTTCTGCTATACTTTGGTATGGCAAAGTATATTTTATTGGCTTCAAACAACACAAGTTTATTTTCTTACAGTCCTGGAGATCAGAAATCTGAAATTAAGACGTCAGCAAGGCTGCATTCCTTCCGGAGGCCCTAGGGGAGAATTTTTCTTGTCTTTTCCAGCTTCTAGAGGCCACTTGCATTCCTTGGCTCATGGCCCTTCCTCCATCTTCAAGGCTGACAGCACAACATTTTCAAATCTCCCTCTCTAATTGTGACACCTGCTTCTTTCAACACACTGGCTCTGACCCTCCTGCCTCCCTCTTGTGAGGACCTTGTGATGACACGGGGCCCACCTGGATCATCCAGGATACCCTCTTCATCTCAAAATCCTTAACTCAATCCCATCTACAAAGTTTCTTTTGCCATATTTAGCGTCTGGAGACTTGGAAGTGGACATCTTCGGGGGGGTGCATTTTTTGGTTTCCCACATATGCCATTTATTTTGTTCTGGTCAAAAAACACTTGGAGTAGTGTTTTCACCACTGGACATCACATTTTCAGGTGGAAATTGACAAATGGTGCTATAGAGAAGAGAATGACCGTGAAACATTCATTCACTCAGCAAACATTCGTGAAGTGTTCACGATGTGCCAGGAGAACTCTGGGGCCGTAGATAGGAACACGTGAGGCCTCTGAGGCTTCCCTTCCAGGACTCTGGAGTCTAATCATCTGGTTTTGAATTTCCTGGCCTCACCGTTCATACCCTGGGAGACTAAGTGAATTACTTAATCCCCTGTGCCTCAATTTTGTCACTGATGAGACTGAGATGAAATTTTAACTGTCCCCAGGGTTCTTGTGGAGAATAACTAGTCTTGATAAAGCCTTTGGCACACTGACTGGCATACGGAGTTCAATGGACGCTAGCGTTGAGCAGGAGACGAGAGGACCACACACAGAGGCTGCTGTGCATAACGGCTACGGGGACTTTGGGGAGGCTTCCAGAGATGGAGCGTAAAAGCTCAGTTTCTTACAGCCAGCTGAGGAGAAATGAAGGATGTGCCGTGAGGAGGCACAGAGAAAGATCTGGCAGCCCTAGGGAATGGCTGGGGAGCCAGGCGGAGCCTCAGAGACACGTGAGCGCTGTCTTTATTATTTTTTTTATTTTTTATTTTTTCAAACAAAACATCTCACATATTTATTACTGAACCAACCCACTAGTTCAGAAGCATAGCAACAAAGAGAAAAATCAATTCCTGAATAAAACACATCCAGCTGTCCAGACAGTCACGTTTTCAGAGTGGTATGGTAAGATGTAAGAAGGACCTTGATACAGCATAAATATGTGTGTCATCTCATCTGTGATTCCTTATACACCCAGCTTGGTTCTTCTCCAATGTCTCCGCTTGGAGTTGTACCTGATTTTATTACCAGTTTTCCTTCGAATCCATTGGGGAATGGGATGACTCTGCTTTTGTTTCTTGGCTAGGAATCGCTTGATCCTAAAAGTCTTGTGAGAAGACATGGAGAGCAGGAGAAGCTACCGCGCACACGATGGTGGCGGGGAAAGAAAGAGCGCACTGTCTTTAAATACTGTGCTCGGGCAGTTGACACAACAAAAGAAATTAGACTTATTTTACTTCTATCCAGAAAATATCCAAGCCCAAGAGAAAATGGCAAAGACAACATTCATCTCAATATTTGAAAGAACTTGTGAATGATAAAGATTTCCTTAATTTCTTGGAGGATGATGCAAACCCTTCTCTGTGCACCACTAACTTAAAACACACTGCCTTCTTCGTGGGGTGGTCTGTCGTACCTGCATTTTCCCCTTTGTCCTTGTCAATAGAAACCCAGGTATTTTCAGGAATCAGCGGGCCGTAAATTTCAAGGGAGGCTGGGGTGTAAATCAGGATTGGTTTGACCCAGCCGTGGTAACCACTGCCTTTGTCATTGGCTAGGAATGGGCATGTGACACGATTCTTGCCAATGAGAGAGGAGAGGAGGCCCTGGGAAAGTTTTCCTTACCTCTTCAAAAAATAAATGAGGAGGGGGAGTGCTCTCTCTTTCCCTCTTCCATCTATGAGACATCGCTGTGCGGATACGTGGTGCCCAAAGATGTGGCAATGTCTTGAGATGGAAGAGGACACATTTGAGGACATCAGAGCAAGAAGAAAAAAGGATCTGGTTCCTTGATGAGGAGGATCAGCTGCTAAATTATCCAATCCTGGAAGCATCGTAAAGTATGTCATTTATGATATTAATATGGAATATATTCAAATGCACTCAATGTTAAAGTCAGTCACATTTTTCCTTCTTACAGCCCCAAAAGCATCCTGCATAGACAACTGGCCGCACTGAACCTTGACAATCCAGGCTCTCATCAGAAAATAGCCATAGGCTCTCTATGGTCTTACCAAAATATTGGCATTGAAAACTAATTTTGAATAAAGATTATTGACCCGATTTTCAGGTGAGAGATTCTGTTAGACATATTTTTTTGGTTCATTTTTTTCTCTATTTATCCTCAATTTTATTTTTGCATCAAATCATACCATTAAAGGACTGGATACATCTAGCCATTACAGTTAATACCACAAGATGTCCAGTAATGGTATAAATTGCCTGTATTAACTATATAACTACCTTTCAGAATTAATTCCAGCATAGGTAAAGGATTAATTTTCTAATTCCTAAAATTTCTACAATTCTAAGATTCTATGATATCAAAGTTTCTAAGTATTGCACTAAACTCACTATATACTGATAAGAGATTCACTTGCTTTTGCAGAAATTCACCCAAGAGATTGTCAGGAAAATGTGCTAACAGCAACAAGTTAATGGAGGCTGTAAGAAAGATTCTTTCACAAACTTTCTTCCCTTATATGGAAAAGAGCAACATCCTTCTGATTTCTGTTGAACATCTTTTTTGGACCATTTTGGATATCCCTAATACCCTTACAATCTCCTTAAGCTTCTCTCTCTCTTTTTTTTTTTTTTAGGAAGATCAGCCCTGAGCTAACATCAGCCGCCAATCCTCCTCTTTTTGCTGAGGAAGACTGGCCCTGAGCTAACATCCATGCCCATCTGCCTCTACTTTATACATGGCATGCCTGCCACAGCATGGCTTGCCAAGCGGTGCCACGTCTGCACTTGGGATCCAAACCAGTGAACCCCGGGCCTCTGAAGCTGAACTTGTGAACTTAACCGCTGCGCCCCTGGGCCGGCCCCTCCCTAAGCTTCTCATTTCTCCATTTCCTCTTTTGTCTCCTCCATCTCATCCTCACTTTGAATCAGGATGAGTTGAAAGAGTTTGTTGGCCCAGTTTCGGTTCTGGAAAGGGACGGCTCCTCGGGGACAGCAGGGACATGCTTTTCTCTGCTCACATTGCTTCTCTTTCAAGATTTTACAGGGCCTACGTCTGCATTTACGTCTGAAAGCAGTAATTTCATTCTGAGCCACATCCTTGCCAAAGTTTATTGAGAATATTGGTAAAGGACAACAAATTTACAAGAATCCTTTCTTTAAAAACTAGGCAGGGGGCTGGCCCCGTGGCCGAGTGGTTAAGTTCGTGCGCTCCGCTGCAGGCGGCCCAGTGTTTCGTTGGTTCGAATCCTGGGCGCGGACATGGCACAGCTCATCAGACCACGCTGAGGCAGCGTCCCACATGCCACAACTAGAAGGACCCACAACAAAGAATATACAACTATGTACCGGGGGACTTTGGGGAGAAAAAGGAAAAAAATAAAATTTAAAAAAAAAAAAACCACTTAGAAGTTGATGGTTTCCAGAAGTCTGTAGAACGTTTCAATCATTTTTATGGAGTTTACAGCACTATGCTGTATAAACTGTATTTTCTTATTTTCTATATTCTTGATGCTCGAGTGTTTGGGGCCTTGCTGACTGTTGTGATATTGTGATTTATAATAAGAAATATATATTTGGTCTTCATCCCCATTTCTGGCACGGAATTCCTAAAACCCTTGGGATTTCATAAGTGATGAGGGTGACCAAGGAGTCTTTTGTTATGTTAGGTGACTTTTGGACCCCACCTAATCATGGGGGCTGGTGGCCAGGAGAAGCAACCGTGTGATTAGAGGGTTGGGACTTTCAGCAAGCCCCACCTCCAGCGAGGGGAGAGGGGCTAGAGATTGAGTTCATTCGCCACTGGCTAATGATCTGACCAACCATGCCTATATGATGAAGCCACCATAAAACCCCAAAGGATGGAGTTTGGAGAGCTTCCGGGTTGGTGAACACACTGAGATTTGAAGAGAGTGGCGAGCTCAGAGGGCATGGAGGCTCCTCACCCTTTCCCTACACCTTGCCCTATGCAGCTCTTCCTCCGGCTGTTCCTGAGTTAGATTCTTTCATAATAAACCGGTGATCTAGTAAATAAAATGTTTCTCTGAGTTCTGCTCTAGATTTGCTTTAGCAAATTAATTGAACCCAGAACGGGGATCATGGAACCTCCAATCTGTAGCCTGTCGGTCAGAAGGACAGGTAACACCCTGGACCTGTGATTGGTGTCTGAAGTGTGTGTGTGTGTGTTTGGGGGGCAGTCTGGCAGGACAGGTGAAGGATCCCTTAACCTGTGGGATCTGATGCCATCTCGAGGTAGGTCATGTCAGAACTGAGTTGAATTGTAGGACACCAGCAGTGTTGGAGAACTGTCTGGAGGTGTAGAGAAAACTGCCCCTCCCCCAAACACGCATCCATTGTAATTGGGAGCAGAACTCTTCCCCGGAGAGCCACGGCCCTTCCCAGGGTTAGCTCATTCCTGGAGCTAGAGGGAGTGTCCCTTCATTTGCAATCTAACCAATCCAGAGCCCAGACTCCACCGCCACCTCCTCTAAGGAGCTCTCACACTCCAGGCCAATGTTCCCCTGCCCTAATCCCCCCAGGGCCAGGTACCAGCCAATTTTGCACAGCCCCTACACTCCAGGGCCCACTGAAAGTACTCACACCAGCCAATCCTAAGCCTGCTTACCCTGCTTCAGCTGTTCCTTCCCCTGGAAACCACAGTAAAGGCTCCTGCCACGTTCTCCTCCCACTTCCTTGGCCCCTAGACCAACCCTGATGCTGCCCCATGTGACCCTGCGGGACATGCCGTGAGTCCTGTTCCTAGGGATCTGCAAGGATGAAAACTTCTTTCTTCATGACGGTTGTTTCCAAGTCTTACTGTACCTGATTAACAAACCCTGGGCGTGTTTTACAATACAAACACAGTTGCTCTGCAGAGCAGTCTAGGCAGGAGACTTGCTTGTACATAGCCTCCAGGTGGGAAAGACCTTGGCACGTGCAAGGAGACTAGCTGAACTACGTTGTCTGAGTTAGGCACGTGCAAGGTGCACGGAGACTGGCTGAACCACACTGTCTGGGGGAGTGCTCTGGGCTGGGAAGTCAGCCAGGAGGTAGGCGCTGGATCCTGCATCCCGCGGGGCCTGGAAGACAAGGAGTGCGGATTTTACTCTAAATGCGAAAGGGAGCAACTAAAGGATTTTCAGCAAGGAGTGCCATAATCTGACATGTCTTTAAAGACTGCTCTGGGCGCTGTGTGGAGAAAGAATTACACAGAGCAAGAGCGGAAGCAGAGAAACCAAGCAGGAAATCTTGCAGGAGTGGAGGCCAGAGGTGACGGTCACCGAGGTGATGGCTGTACATATGGAGACCTGTACCTTTCCAGACTCGAGCTGAATAATACAGAACTCAAAGGCTAGTAAGTCTAACAGGAGACAAGCTCAAGACCCTGCAGGATACAGAGTTTTGAGAAGAGTACATTACACCACACAACTTCTCTCTTTGATAGAATGACAAGTATTGATATAACCAGTAAAATTTTGAAATTTAGGAAGGATGTTTTTTTCATTTACTGGTTTTTTGTTTGGGGTTTTTTTGAGGAAGATTGGCCCTGAGCTAACATCTGTGCCCACCTTCCTCTATTTTATATGTGAGATGCCTACCACAGCGTGGCTTGCCAAGCAGTGTGTAGGTCCACACACAGGATCCGACCCAGTGAACCCTGGGCCACTGAAGCAGAGCACGTGAACTTAACCACTGTGCCACCAGGCCCGCCCCTATGGAGGATTTTTTTTTAAAATCTTTAGTTCAATTCTCTTTCTCTTCTTTTCTGTGCTTCCTTTGCGTTACCTCTTTGAGATGGCACTGGGTAATAATTTATTATTATTACCTGCCCAATTTATTTCCAAATTTTTTGGAAAACAAAGATGTTAATAAACACATACTAGTACCCAGATTAAAACTCTTAGAGACTCAAAGCCCCCAAGTGGTGTGGAGCCCCTTCCTGATATGCGATTCTATATGAATAATGGTAGGTCACAATGTAAGTGGAAGGGAGACCAGCAAGATCCTGACTGTTTCACATGACTTCTTCTGTAGCTTAAAAACAGATTATAGGGGTCGGCCTGGTGGTTCAGTGGTTAAGTTCGCGCGCTCCACTTCAGCAGCGCAGGCAGGATTCACGGTTTGGATCCCAGGTGTGGACCTATGCACTGCTTATCAAGCCATGCTGTGGCAGGTGTCCCACATACAAAGTAGAGGAAGATGGGCAGGGATGTTAATTCAGGGCAAGTCTTCATCAGCAAAAAGAGGAGGATTGGCGGCAGATGTTAGTTTAGGGCTAATCTTTCTCAAAAAACAAACAAAACAACAGATTATATGTCAGTGTCTTTAAAAAATGTTTGTTGCCTCTGTTTTTCTGGCGCCCTCAGAAGGCACTTCCTCTGCCTTTGGCTAATCCAATTCTAAGTGAGCAGCTACTACCTGAAGCCCCGTGCTTCGTGCTGGATGATGGGATGGGGGATATGACAGGGAATGAGCGGTGGGCTTCTTAATTATTTCTCAAGTTCATCAGAAAAGGCTTCTGGAGGGAGGAGCTTTTAAGTGGAGGCCCAAATGATCAGAAGAACCAGTGGAAGGAGGCACCCAGGAAGAGGAAGGTAAAAAGAAACAGGATCCTGGACACCAAGCAGCTCCCCACCTAGCCGGGAGACAGACATGACCAGCTAATTTGAGCCCAGCATGGTTCCCGCTGTACTGGCCATGCGAACAGGCTCTGAGAACGCAGGGGAAGAACCAGGACCGGGAGCGGTGACAGCGCCGTGCCAAGCAGGGTGACCAAGATGCAGAGTGGGATGGCGAAGACGCAGGTCCTGCCTGCCTCGGAGATGTCTGCTAGGAACAGGGCGCGGGGCTCCACTCCTCTTTTACTCAGTCCGGATCTCTGAGTTGGCTGCCTGGAAATCTGTCTTTAACAAGCACGCTGCTGATGGGAAGACATTCTGGAATCCTCTGACTGCAAGAATAGGCCTTGGCGTCTGGACGATGAGCTGGATACGTGGTTGAGTCTCGCCTCCTCGTCTGTGGAATGAGGATAATCATGCAGTCCTCCTCACCGGGGGTCTGTGAGGACTAAACGAGGCTGTATTGTAAAGTGTCGTTGTAGGAAAAGCAGAGCTTTGATTCCAGCCGAGTAAAGAACTGACCGAGTTGCCTCAGTGCTCGCTTAGCACGGCTCCGAAGCTGACCTTCAGGGGAAAGGACAGTGGCAGGGCTGCAACTGCTGGGGCAGAGGAGGAGACTGGAAAAACAGCATGGAAGCTGCGAGGGAAGCCAGTCTCCCATGGGGCAAAGGGACAGCAAACAGCTGCGATGTTCTCACAGGTTGGTAGGAAACAGCTGGCTCTGCCTCTTCCTTGCTTTGTTTTTCTTTTCTTTTTGTTTCAGTTCCTCCTTTCGAACACAAGTTGTTCAAAGTGTTTCCCTCCCTAAAACCCGAGCTTAGTCCTTGGCTAAACTGAAAGAACGTCATCTTGTTGAGAAAGGAGTAGAATGAGGTACACCTGAAATTTACACAGTGTTGTAAGCCAGTGTTCCCTCAATAAAATAATTGGAAACAAAAAGGAAAACCCCAGGGGAAGTCAGGGAGTTAGATGGGCAGGGTTTGGCAGATGGAGGGCAGGACTGGGAAACAATGGGGCGACTCAAACCCCTTCTACAGTCCACACAGCCAGCCACTGACAAGCTCGTCCCCTTCCAACTGGTCTGAGCAGCCTTGAGGCGGGGCTGGAGCAGTGGCAGCCACCCCCCTCTTCCTTAGCTATAAAATCCTCCATCCCATCCTAAACTAGCCACAAACCAATAAGCAACCAAACAAAGCCACTCATTCGGATGGGCACCAAAAGAACTGTTTTCAGAAAATGGTTTACCAGGGTCAATGTTATTGATAGATGGATGGGAAACCATCACCTTTCTAGGATCCAGCTGGCTCCAGATATACATGAGATGGTGGAAATTCCTTTTCTGGGATGATTTCTTTTAAACCCTACCTGCCTTCTATAATTCTGGTAGGGTAACAAATCATGTTCCCAACATTGTCGTGAGAAGGGGCATGGGTTTCAGATTTTGTGCTTTGCGCTTCTTGGGACAGCAGCAGCGATGGCGTGTAAGAAGGAGCCACTCACACACTGCATCCTGCCCTCCAGAGACCGTGAGGGACAAGCGTGAGAGGCTTGTGGACTTTGGGGTGTGCCAGGTGTGGGCCCCAATTCCTGCTGGCCTCCGGATTAGCTGGTCCTGGAGCTAGGGCCTTCACTCTTAGAGTTCTCTTGTCTGCTATGTGCAAGGCGCTCCGCTCTGATCTGGTAGCTACAATAAATGGTCACTCTTGCCCTGAGGCTCTAGCCTGTGACCAGTTGTCTGATCACCTAACCTGCTTGGAGGCCTGGGTAGTTCTTTGTATTGTGAAGGCAGGCAAGCTTTATTAACAACTGAAGCTTTCTAACCAAAGTACCTCTCGGTTCACAGCAAAGAAATCTATCTACTTTTTTTTTTTGCAGTAGCATTGGTTTATAACATTATGTAAATTTCAGTTGTACAACATCATATTTTGATTTCTGTGTGGATTACATCATGTTCACCACCCAAAGACTAATTCCATTCCATCACCACGCACGTGAGCCTAATCACCCCTTTGCCCTTCTCCCTCCCGCTTCCCCCCTGGTAACCACCAATCCAATCTCCCTTGCTATGTGTTTGTTGTTGTTTTTATCTTCTACTTATGAGTGAGATCATATGGTATTTGACTTTCTCCCTCTGACTTATTTCACTCAGCATAATGGCCTCAAGGTCCATCCATGTTGTCACAAATGGCCGGATTTCATTGTTTCTATGGCTGAGTAGTATTCCATTGTGTTTACCTATGCACTTTTATGACTGGGAGATAGACATATGTAGTGTGTGCTAACACACTATTTTTAATGGTAAGAAAATTTGAGTTTCAGCATTTAGTCAGTGATTCAGGGCTGCTTCTGAAAAGTCAATATTCTACATATTTTGCAGTTTGATTCCTTTACACATGTGCAGAATAACTTCAGGATAAAATAGCAAGCATGTCTGAACAAGGAATCTCTGAACAGAAAAAGAAAGAAAACTGTCACCTCGATAGTTTCTCATTGAAACAAGGGCACAAGGGCTTCTGGCAATATGAAATATGGTATTGATGAGTAAAATGTTCCTGGGGGGAGTTTGGGCCAGGAAGTTTTCCAAAGAACACGCTGTGTCGAGCAGGTGATGACTGACCGCCTAACTGCTTCTCCAGGTAGGTGTGTCACACGCACACACCTTTAGTAGGGGTGTGACCATCAGGGCCTGCAGGAACAAGATAAGCTATAGTAATAGCCACACTTCATTGAACGTGGACCTACCACATGTCACAAACAATGAGAGTGGTTTAGATGTGTTCAAAATACTATCCATTACTTTTCCAAAACTCTTGCAGAAAACAGATGCTAAAAGATTAAATCATTTACCTCAGGTCCCACATCTAGCAGACCAGGGATTGGCCCCCAGGCTGCCCTCTTTCTGTTCAACTAGGAGGCTTCAGTTTGAGAGAATGTAACGTTATGAAGTTGACGGCCCGGCCAACACAGCGTTCACCAAATAGTCTTAAAGACCTGCCTACTTCAGGTCAGGCCTGATCTGAGCACAGGGGACGCAGAGATGAGTAACGTGATCTCTGCCTTCACAGAGCTCATGCTCCAGACACACAAGCACATAATCATAGTGAAAAACGCTCTGAAAGAAGCATGGATATCCTTCTCTATGAATGCAGGAAAGAGAAGTGTGGACTGTGGAGAGGGGCTGTGGACAGGTTTCCGAGGCCATGGTACCCCGAGGTGAGCACTGTCCACCATGTAGACAAGACCACTGGCAGTGGAGTGAGGGAGGAAGAGAAGACAAGAACAAGGCCGTGTGTCACGGCAAGGTCATTAGAGAAAATGGTGAACTGTCTGTGTGGCCCATGAGAATGGAGGAAGAGTCAGTGAAGGGAGATGAAGGCAGACTTCTGTTTTCCCAGAATATTGAGGACCATGAATAACTGGTAGAGAATTTGGAGGCTCTTGGCAATGTGGTACCTTGAAAGCATTTAACAGAAGGAAATGGCTCAGTCTGATCTACATTTTCTTTTTTTTTTTTTTGGAGGAAGATTAGCCCTCAGCTAACTACTGCCAGTCCTCCTCTTTTTGCTGAGGAAGCCTGGCTCTGAGCTAACATCCGTGCCCATCTTCCTCTAGTTTATACGTGGGACGCCTACCACAGCATGGCTGCCAAGCAGTGCCATGTCCGCACCCGGGATCCGAACCAGCGAACCCCGGGCCGCCGAGGAGCTGAACGTGCGAACTTAGCCGCTGCGCCACCGGGCGGGCCCCTGATCTACATTTTCAATAATTTTTCATAAATTGGCTTTTACCCCTTGCTCATCAGGTGAAGGTTAGATGGTTTGAAGATGTCAAATAGTCTTAAGAAAGATCTGGAAACACAGTATGGGGTGCTTCCTAGGGGGTGACAAGTTCAAAAGCTCAGGGTAGAAGCAGATGTTGTTTAGAGACTGACTGCTGACTTTGCCAAAGAAAGCAAATTGCGAAAGTCGACTGGAGCGCGTATACGGAACTCTTCTAGTGGGTTTAGGGTTTATATATTTTGATTCATTAATAAAGAAACACTGGAGTGATATAGATTTTTTTTTGCTGTTATTAAATTCTTTAAGCAAAATTTTTGAGGATTAAATTGCCTGTTTCTATGTGTATGTTTTTTGTGTGCAAGTGTGTGCTTATTAAAATACGGATTTTGGGGCCGGCCCGGTGGGGCAGCAGTTAAATGCGCATGTTTCCTTTCAGTGGCCCGGGGTTTGCCGGTTCGGATCCCAGGTGTGGACATGGTACCACTTGGCAAGCCATGCTGTGGTAGGCGTCCTGCATATAAAGTAGAGGAAGATGGGCATGGATGCTAGCTCAGGGCCAGCCTTCCTCAGCAAAAAGAGGAGGATTGGCAGCAGATGTTAGCTCAAGGCTAATCTTCCTCAAAAAAATAAAATAAAATAAGGATTTTTATCAAATGACTTTGAATCAAAACAGTGAACAAAAAGTGCAATTTGTCTAATGTCTGAAGAAAACGAAAACCCTTCCTATTTATCCTAGCCACTTTATCCTTAACATAGACGAAGGAAGAAATCGTATTCTCTTTCCTATGTGGTGATTGTGTTGTGGATTTCTTGTTTATAGAACATTGAGGTCAAAAGGTCTCAATCTGAGCCTCCAACAGCCTAGGTGACCCCAGATGACTTGATTAGCTTGTCTACCTCCCGGTTTCCTTTGATGCAAAATGCAGTTGATGACATGTGCACGATGTAACCACTCACTTCCCACTCTTTACTGGGTCCTGGTAAGGGGAGCAGCACTAGGTATGGGTTGGGAGCACACTGGGTTCATTTTCTGGGTTGAACACTGACTTGTTATGGGACCTTCGCAAACTCTGAGAGAAGACTTGACTTTTCTGAAGCTCAGTTTCTCCATTTACAAAATGGGGATATGGGTGCCTACCTTTCTAAGGCTGTTGTGAGAATTAAATCAGATGACACCTATAAAGAGCTTAGAACAGTGCCTGCTACATATATGTGTGTGTGTGTATTACATATATATGTGACATATATATATATATTTAAATAAGGGGTTGTGAAGACATTCGATTGGGACAAAAAGACCCCAAAACATGAATTATGACCCAATTGGATTAAATTGATCGTTTCAGATTCCACATTACAACTACTCTTTAGGATGAGTCAGGTTTTGCTGTAGTAGCAAAGAATAATATTCTTAATTATCTGAAAAGGATACTAAAATACCTCTTTCTCTGTCAGTTACTCATCTGTGTGAGGCTGGAGTTTCTTCATTTATTTCAACCAAAACAATATACAACAGTGGACTAAATACAAGGACAGAGATGAGACTCCCGTTGTCTATTAGATTAAAGAGATTTGCAAAAATGTAAGACAATGTTACTCTTCTCACAGTATTCTTTTTTTGTTTTTAGATAGTTATTTTTCATAATTTTACATCATGTTAACATACAATGGGCTTATTTTTGTGGTTTTAAATGAGTTAGTAAATATATGTAAACATTTTAACATTTATATTAAAATCATAAATAATGTATCACTCTTCACTTCAATTTGAGTTGGGAAATTTTCATATTCTTTAGAAAAGCCTACTTTTTTTTGGTGAGGAAGATTGGCCCTGAGCTAACATCTGTGCCAATCTTCCTCTACTTTTTTGTGTGTAGGACACTGCCACATCATGGCTTGATGAGCAGCGTGTAGGTCCATGCCCAGGATCCGAACCCATGTACCCCAGGCTGCAGAAGCAGAACCAGCAAGCTTAACCACTATGCCACAGGGCTAGCCCTGAGAAAAGTCTACTTTTTGAAAGTGACTTTGGTCAAGTTATTTAAACTCTAAGTGCTTCATCAATAAATAAATAAACAAAAATAAAACAAGAATGACGGCACATTATGCCCAAGAGTTAGGGAATTAGACAAAATGAGATTATGAGCTTTCCTCTAGCTTGACATTTTCATGATTCTAGAATTCTTTTCTATTAATAACTCTGGTTAAACTTATTGGAGGTTTAGCCATTAGTAAAGGCCAAGCATCAGGGGGAGTTCAGTTCCCTTTGAAAAAGATATGAGCTAGTATTTTGGACTTAACTATCTAACAGCTAAAGGAAAGCTCATAATCTTGAGCCAGCTCAAGGAAGAAGGCAGCTCAGCACCAACACAATCACGTGTTCTGGAGCATCTGAGGGAGTATCAGGGCAATTGATGATTTCTTTCATGGGTTGAAAGCAGAAGCACAGAAATAGAAGGCTGACGTCAAGAGTGGGACAACCCCTTAGAAGTCAGAAATCTAACCATAAACATCAACTCAACCTGGCACATTTTATTTGATGTTTTATCTATTAGACAAATATGTTTTGAGTGTCCAATATCTGCCAGGCATCAAATACATAATCTTTACTAATCAAAACTCTAGAAGAATTATTTATTTTTCTCCCTGAAAAGCAAGCATTAGCAGAGGACCAAATCAAGTGTTTCATACTTAAGTTTCCTTTTTCATTTTGTCAACTTCCAACAGTGTTTTCTTTTAATAACACTAACTCACCAACACTTTTTCTGTACGTATGATTGCCAGGGACTCAGGTAGTCTAGTCCTTGGGGGCACCAAGCCATGTAGATCTGCTCCATCTCTTAATTCATGACATAGATGGACAAGCACAAGATTTATACTCAAGAAAAGTAGTTGCTATAACAAAGTTGTAAATGGGTGTTAAATGGGTTAGACTATGCATAGTACAAGGACAGGAGCATCTCTTTGACCTGAAGGATATATGCAGTGACCTTGAAGAAGAGCAATTTAACAGACAGACGGGGAGGGAGATGTGGGCTGACTGAGTTGGGAGAGGACAGTTATGGGTGTGCAGGGAAATACACATGCTGTTTGACTTGAAAGAATGGTTTATAGGCATCCTGGCACACCCAGGATGTGTGATACACAATCTCTTCTTTCTTTTTTCCATGAAGTCTACTTGCTGCCAAGATAAGCTACTCAAAGCCCTAGGCAGCTGTTCAAAGACCTGGGTACATATCTTTTTGAAACCACCATGATTTGCACTTACTGATGCCTTGACCTGGATGGTCCTTATTTTGCCTTTTCTGGTGAATTATTTACTCCTAATTACTAGGAATTTTTCAAAGCCGGGTAAAATTTTTACCTCTTCTGAGATACCCTCTTCCAGCAGAGTGAGTCCCTCCTTCGCTGTGCTCCCATGACACAATGCTCACTTTAAAGAAAGGAGAGCTGCACTTTCTGTGCCTTCAGTGTATCACGTGTATCTTTGCTTCTCTGGTTTCCTCCAGAATCCTGGCATGGAGGAATACTCTGCTTGTTGAGGGCGTCCATCAGCTGCTCCGACATTCCTAAGATGAACATCACTCTCCTAATTGTTGATTCAATTCCAATTGGACAGTATCTTTTATAGATTCTGAGAGAAGTGGAAACACTCCCCCTTGTCCTCAGGCTAGAAAACCTTGGAGAAAAGGATTGTTATTTTCGCAGCCAAGTGTTTTATCCTAGACCTGAGCATCTGAATGAAAGAAATTGACACCCATTTCCTGCTTTTGGCTCATATTCTTCTGGCATTCTATTTACATGTTAGCATTACTATTTTAGACACTTGAAAATCAGTTTTTCAGTGTCATCCTATATATGGTGTGATTTAAGAACAGGTGGGAAGGCTGCATCCCAAACCCTCCTCCTGTACACTTTTCTGATGTGCGTTATTCCATTATTAACGACTCATTCCTTTAGGGCAGGATTTCTCAACCTCATCTCTGCTGACATTTTAGCCTGGATAATTCTCTGTTGTGGAGGGCTGTTTTGTGCACTGTAGGATGTTTAGCAGCATCCTTGCCCTCTACCCACTAGATGCCAGTAGATGTCAGTTGTGACAATGAAAACTATCTCCAGACATCCCTGGCGGATAGTCTTTCCTGGTTGAGAACTACTGCTTTAAGGCAAGACTCACTCCCTTTCAGACACGCACACACACATTCACACACTCGCATTCACTTCATTTCATGCTTCTTTCTCTCCCTCTTTCCCTTCTCCCTTCTTCCTCTTTCTCGTCTCAGCAAATGTCATTATAGTTTCCTCTTCATCCTCAGCAACCATTCTCAGGAAAAATGAGCGTTTACTATTCTCTCAGGAAACGTAACACTGGCAGCCATTATTAGTCACTAATGACTACTTCGGGCAACCAACCATCCCAGTTTGACAAAGAGTGAAGAAGTTCCCAGGATATGAAAATTTCAGTGCTAAAATTGGGGAAAAGCTGTGCAAATCAGGATTCGTCGGTCATCCTAAACTTAGAGGATAACCCTGTAACGTCTGACCATATGGTCCAGTCTGTGTTTAAAGCCTTATTCATAGAAGCCCACACTAAACATCCATTAATTAAAAGAATGGATACATATGGTAACAAAATTGGAATCACATTCTAATTTTGCTGTTTTTAAAATTGTATTAAAGTTGATTCTTTAACCCCCATCCCCAGCAGCAACTCTTTCATCTTTTTTCCCTCTTCCCTGATTATCTTTTACCTACACTGCTCTAGCACCTTTCATTTGCCCTAAATTTCTGAAATTCTCTCTCTCTAATTTGAAAATTAACTTAACCTCCTTCCTTTCTCCTCCCACCTCTCAGGTTCTCCCTTTCGACATAAATTCCAGGAAGCGCTTTGGTAGCGACAGAGCAGACACTCCCTGGGTAAGCGGGTGGGTATGGAGGAGAGAGACTGAGTAGTCTGAGTCACCACATGCTTCTGTGGGGGAAAGAAAATCCCAGAAGCGTTTACATGTAATATCACCTATGTATTCGTTTATAGACTCCTTCCTAATAAGAATCGCTAGAAGTGGAAGCAGGGGAATGAGAAATTCCTGACAGTGGAGTCTTGACAGGTTGTGAGGGGGGAAGAGAAGATACATCCAGATAAGGTACTGCCCAGCGTAGCTGTGGGAGTGTGTACAGCTGCCAGTGCTCAGATTTAGTCCCTGAGTATGTACTTAGCAAGGGACGGAGGTAAAGGGGAGAGCATTCAAGGGGCTACAATGTGCTCTCTCACAGCGCTGGAGAAAGCTCAGCTAATGCTGTGTTCTCTTGGTCACACCCTCAGCTTCTTTCCCCCCAACATTGCGTCCTTTTAAGCCTAGTTGCCATTTGGCCGGCTAATTTGCTTGTCTTCAAATGTTTTGAAGTCACTGCACCACCCACCACACATCTTTTCTTCAGCAAAAGTGTTCTAAAACACAGACATAAGCTGTGAAAGGAAAATATTAAACTATGAGGTCGCTGCCGTAATATCAGATGCGCGTGGAGTTAAAAGAAGATGAAGACATTTCACACGTGTGGAAGCAGCAGCACCCGAGAGAAAGAGACAGCAGGCGTGGTGGGCTCTCACTCTGTGAACCTCAGTGGTCTGCTGCATTTCCTCCACGTAAAATGTTCTCCATGTGACCCTTATGATTCATATTTTGATGCTATGAAATTGGAATCATTTACTTCATTTACAAAAATCACTTCTCCTGTTTGGACCAAAAGATCAGAGCATCTGAAAGATAAGGAAGGACCTGCTTGCAGACAAGGGCATCCATCAGTACTTATGGGATCCTGGACTCTGCAGAGTGACTGAAGTCATTTCACACTTCAGGCTCATAGTGACTCAGCTCTTCCTTTTCCAGTAAATGTAATTGTTAATGAACCCTGCCCTGCCTTTCCCAGAGGCAGAGGAAGCTTTTCATTTGATTAAATCCAATTCAATAAGTAGGAGTTTGTGTTTGTTGAACTCCTGAGTGGGTTGAGTATGTTTGTGTGTGTTTCATCTTAACATTTATTATAGAAATTATCCTATTATCTCCATAGCCATAATTTTCCCCAACAATCCTATATTGAAAATGTTCTGTAAATATATTATCCCTTTGGGATCTGTATTACTTTTCTACTGCTATTGTAACCAATTATCACCAACTTCATGACAAAAACAATACAACTTTGCTACCGTTCTGGAGCTCAGAAGTCTGGAATGAGTCTCACTGGGCTAAAATCGAAGTGTCGGCATGGTAGCTTTACTTCTGGAGGATGTAGGTGGGAACCTATTTTCTTGATTTTCCAGCTTCTAGAGGCCACATACATTCCTTGGCTTATGGTCCTTTTCTCCATCTTCAAAGTCAGCACCAAAGCATCTTCAAATTTCTCTCTGACTCTGAGCTTCTGCCTTCCTCTTCCACATTTAAAAGCCCCTGTGACTACATTGGGTCCACTGGTTAACTCAGGATAATCTACTTACCTTCAAGTCAGCTGATTAGCAACTGCAATTCCACCTGCAACTTCAGTCCCCCCCTGGCCACGTAAGGACACAGTCACAGGTTCAGGGACTAAGATGTGGACATCTTTGGAGGCCATTGTTTCCCTGCTACAGGGTCCAAGCTTTATGAAGAGGATGGTCCTATCAGACTCCCAACCTTGGTGATCCCTGAGCTTTATCCCACTGAGCAGAGCCACCAGGGGTCTGGAGAGGGCCTCAGACAGCACTGCTTGGCTCCTGCTTCCCTCTGAGGTTTCCCACTTTTACTTTCATGTTGGCCTTTGTGGATACTGTAGGTTCCTAGCCATCTCAGAGAAACATTAAATATATGGTATACTGTTTTTTCATAAGGCTTAAATTGTGTGATTGGTTGGGACATTTAAGACAGCTGGTGTCCTGCTGTGCCAGAGATTCTACAGTTGCTCTTAGAAAATAAGTTTGGTCTAATAACAATTTACCTCCATTCCCTGCAGGTGTGACATCGAAACTGCAAACTCTTATCCAAGTGGCTACCCCTTTCCCTTCACAGTCTGCGGCAGACCCGCAAGCTGGCAGTGGAGGAAGGAGGCATTTTTGACTCCGTTTCTCTTTCTTTTCACCGTTTCTTTTTCTATTTTCAGCTCATCCACTGTATTTGGACCCAGCCATTGTCAAGCATAAGGGGTAGAGAGAGCCATTTTCTCTAGATTATTATCTAATAGAGAATATTAAAATATCCACAGATAAATTATTATAATTAATGAGTCACTTGCACTTTGATACAGTCCAGCAATTTTTTAAAAATCTAATTTATATTAACAATAAAAATATAAAGTACTTATGAATATATCTAAAAAAGATGTACAAAATATTTATGTAGGAAATTATGAAAATTTATTAAAAGAGACCAAAAAGCACTTCAATAATGGAGAGATGTTTTATATGGATAGGAAGAGTCAATATAAAAAATATGTCAATTCTTCCAAAGTTATCTATAGATTTAATAAAATTTCAATAAAAAAATCCTGACAGGGTGTTTTTTTTCCTATTGTACCTGATAAACTCATTCAAAATTTACAGAGTTGAACAAAAGGCCAAGAGTAGCCAAGGCACTCCTGAAGAAGAAAAAAGTGTGTTGGGGGAGACTTGCTTATCAGATGTCAGGCTACACTGGAGAACACAGTGTGGAACTGTGCAGATTCCTGGAACAGACTACAATGCCCAGCCAGACTCCCTGCTGTATGGATACTTGATCTGTGGCAGAGAGAGAATTGAAGGCTGGGGGAGAAAGGATGGGATATCAATAAATGGTCTGTGACATTTGGCTGTCTGTATCACTCCCCTACTGCTACGTGACAACCTCCCTTGCCTCCAATTTATGTGCTTAAAATAACAACCATTTGTTCATTTCGTAATTCTCAGGTCAAAAATTTGGGCTGGAATCAATTCGGTGTTTTTCTCGACTGGCTCATTTAGCTCACTCAAGTGTCTCTGAGCAGCTAAAAATCCAGTCAGGCAGCTCTGCTTCTGTGTTGGTTGGGTGTCTGCTGGAGTGACAAGGGTGACTTGGCCCCATACCTCTCATCAGGCAGCAGGTAGCCCATGTATATTCACATGGCGGTGGTAGTTGACATGATCAGAGAGAGCAAAGGTGGCCCAGACCTGGAATTGGTACAACATCACTTCTGCTGCGTGCTAATGGTGAAGTCAGTCACAGACCAGTCCAGACTCAAAGGGTGGAGAAATAGACATCTCTTGATAGAAGAAGCTACAAAGTATTATCACCATCTTTGCAATCTAGCACAGTCTATCCTTTGGACAAAATAATTACCATTCCTTCCACTTGTAAGACCCCCAAAATCTCATCTGGTTATTTCATCAGGCTAGTGTGGGATCTTGTGATCTAAATCAAATCAGATGAGGCTCCTCAGATAGCTCTTCTTGTTCTAGAGACCTATGAACTGAAAAAAGACTAATTATCCATCCTTAACACACCCAATAATATACAATGATGAGGCAGGGACAGGATCATTCTAGTAGACACTGCCATCAAAAAGGGGAAGACTGGGGCTGGCCCAGTGACACAGCAGTTAAATGTGCACGTTCTGCTTTGGCGGCCTGGGATCCACCGGTTCGGATCCCCAGTGCGAACATGGCACCGCTCATCAAGCCATGCTGTGGCAGGTGTCCCACATATAAAGTAGAGGAAGATGGGCACGGATGTTAGCTCAGGGCTAGTCTTCCTCAGCAAAAAGAGGAGGATTGGCAGATGTTAGCTCAGGGCTAATCTTCCTCAACAAAAAAAAAAAGGGGGGGAAAGAGTGGGAAACACACAGCAGCCACTGGTCTGTAACAATTCTGAAATCCAACTGGACATCTGTTGCCAGGTCTCCCCATTCTAGGGACAGAAACTATGTCTTGATTAGCTCTAGTTTCATCTCCCTGCTCCATTGTTCTCCAAGGCTCTGAGCTCCACCTTCTGAGCTCTTGGCTGTATCTTCTGAGAGGTTATTCCATTTCCATAAAGAAAGACTCATAAATACAGCTAACTAGCTTTCTTTGCTTGCTTCCTACTGGTAAAGAGTAAGGGTTCCAGAGGCTAATTTGTGATTTGAACAATCTTGGTTTCTTCAATCCAAGTGTGTGGTGCTTTCATCAACACAACTCTCTTAAAACTTTGTGGTTTTCCTGTGAATCTGACTTGAGTCTACTTGTTCAGGAAAAGCCACACCTACAATTATTTTGGCATAGAATTTTGTGGGCATGTCGTTCTGTTGTGGGATAACACCCTTATAATTCTTAAGATCCCTCCCCTTTTTTTATTTGAGTGAATCTACTAGATACCACCTTAATTCTTTCAAATGTCTCAGTAAAGTTTTACTAGCCACACCTTGATATGATCTTTGGCCTCAGACTTCTTTCACTTGGAGGACTTTTACTGGCTAAAGAGATTAGGGATGAGAGGAAGTTTATTTTCTGCATAATCCCTCTGAATTCTTTCTTGGCAACTAAATGAAACCAATTGTCGCTTGCAACATTTTACCAGGAAATCCTCTTGCAAGGTCTGTAAATTCATTAGAAATATTTGTATATTTAATCTTCTGAGTTACTGCAGGCAACCATTTTGCCAACTGTTTTTAACCACATGATACATTGCCATTTTTCTGGTCTGTGAGAGCACTTTCCTCACCATTTTTCCAGCCACCATTAATAGCTTCCTCATCCTTTTTCTAGATTTTGCTCCCCAGTTCTTAATGTTTTTTCAGTCTCTGCCCAGTTCAGAGACCCAAGCCCACATGTTTTAGGTTTCTCTCACAACAGCAACCCACTTTTAGGTACTAATTTCTATTATCAGTTTTTCTTGTGCAACCAACCACTCCAAAACTTAGTGGTTTAAAACAACAATCATTTATTTATCAGCTCCTGATCCTGTGTGTTGGCATTTTGGACTGGAATGTTCTTCTGTTGGTCTCAGGTAGTCTTACTTACACTTTCCTGTTTAGCTGGCCATCGATGGCCTCACTCCCATATCTGTCGGTTAGCTGGCTCTCACAGGGGTCCCGGGCCACATGTCATCATCCAGCAGGCTAACTCAGCCTTGTTCACATGGCAGTGGCTGCAGGGTTCGCAAGAGCAGCAAGGGAGCATCCCCAATGTACAACCACTTTTCAAGTCTCTGCTTGTGTAATTTTTCCTACTGTGCTTTTGTCCCCGTGTTCAAGTCCAGAGTGAAGGGAAGAATGGTCTTTACCTCTTCACGGGAGTAGCTGCAACATCACTGCAAAGGGACGTGCATGTAGAGACGGATAAAATTTGCAGCCATTTTTGGCAATCTATCAATAAATGAAATAAAAATGAGATATTTTTAAAAAGTAGTCTTTATTTTGTATATTAACCATACGTCATAACGATAATGCATATAAGCTGACATTTCAATAATATTCTTGATAACCTGTAATGCGTCTGACAAGAGCTCGTGCTAGAAGGGGAGGCTCGGCTCTGCGGTTTTCTCATGTTCCTTTGTGCATGCGTGATTAGCATCCCCAGTGAGCTGCCAGAATGTTTTTAGTCACCGGTTCATTTTACGAGGGTTAGTTGGGTTGAAATCAGAACTGGAATACGTAAATCCACTCACCTATGCCATCAGCAATATGTAGCAAACCAACGTGGGGGGGGCCCCTTGCCAACCCCTCGGGATCGTGTACCTTCCACCTATCCCTTAGGCCCCTTTCCATGCTGTTTGTGACAAGCTATTGGCAGACAATGCAAGGGAAAGTGTCAACACGAATATTTATTTTTTATATTTTATTTTAAACTAAAACTACATATGAAGAGAATGAATATATTCTAGTATTTTCTACTTACATCTTAATGGATGGCCTGGGGTACACTCTGGAGAGTGTTTGCACCAGCACTTTAGAAAATTTCTCATCGCCAGGGCTAACCACAAACATTCTGGGAGAAATCACACCACTTTAATTAAATCATTTACGATTGGGGGGAGGTCTGGCCATCCTCCTTTGGAAAGCAAAGACATCTGTGTGTTTTGTCCATTCTGCTGTGTTTCCAGTTCTGGTGTAGGTAGAACGCAGACCTACCTTTAAGCCTCTCAGATAGATAGATGGATAGATAGAGGATTTATATGCAGAAATGTATCATTTTCCTTGAAAATCTTGATTAATTTGATTTTTGTTTTGTTTGCCCGTGGGATATGGGAGAAAGACGCAGATCACAAGTAAAGCTAAGAGTCAAGATTTATTCATGAAACCAAATTCCTGGTTATGTCCAGTTGTCAGTACATAATTTGGCCCAATGCTTTCTATATCTTTTTTTCTTTTAGTTTTTATAGACTTTATCTTTTTCAGTTATTTTATAGCGTTCATAATGGTTTCCAACATTGTGTAATTTCAGGTGTACGTTATTCTATATCAGTTTGTGTACAGACTGCATCATGCTCACCACCAATAGTCTAACTTTTATCCATCACCACACATATGTACCCCATCACCCTTTTCACCCACCCGCCAAACCCCTTTCCCTCTGGTAACTACTAATCTGTTCTCTTTATCCTTGTGTTTGTTTATCTTCCACACATGAGTGAAATCAGAAATCATGCAGTGTTTGTTTTTCTCTGTCTGGCTTATTTTGCTTAACATCATACCCTAAATGTCCATCCATGTTGTTGCAAATGGGATGATTTTGTCTTTTTTTATGACTGAGTAGAATTCCATTGTTATGTATACACGACATCTTCTGTATCCAGTCACCAGTTGAAGGGAACTTGGGTCGCTTCCACGTCTTGGCTGTTGTGAATAGCGCTGCAATGAACATAGGGGTGCATAAATCTCTTTGAGTTGTTGACTTCAAGTTCTTTGGATAAATACCCAGTAGTGGAACAGCTGGATTGTATGGTATTTCTATTTTTAATTTTTTGAGAAATCTCCATACTGTTTTCCATAGTGCCTGCAACAGTTTGCATTCCCACCAGCAGTGTATCTGAGTTCCCTTTTCTCCACATTCTCTCTAACACTTATTTCTTGTCTTGTTAATTATAGCCATTCTGATGGTCATGAAGCGACATGTCATTGGAGTTTTGATTTGCATTTCCCTGATAATTAGTGACAGTGAACATCTTTTCATGTGTCTGTGGGCCATCTGTATATCTTCTTTAGAAAAATGTCTGTTCATGTCCTATGCCCGTTTTTTGATTCAGTTGTTTGTTTTCTTGTTGCTGAGTTGTATGAGTTCTCTATATATTTTGGAAATTAACCCCTTGTTGGGTACATGATTTGCAAATATTTTCTCCCGGTTGGTGGGTTGTCTTTTCGTTTTGTTCATGGTCTCCTTTGCCTTTCAGAGCTTTTTAGTTTGATGTAGTCCCATTTGTTTATTTTTTCTTTTGTTTTCCTTGGCTGAGTAGACATGGTATTCAAAAAGATCCTTCTAAGACCAATGTCAAAGAGTGTACTGCCTATATTTTCTTCTGGGAGTTTTATGGTTTCAGGTCTTACCTTCAAGTCTTTGATCCATTTTGAGTTAATTTTTGTGTATGGTGTAAATAGTGGTATACTTTCATCCTTTTGCATGTGGCTGTCCAGTTTTCCCAACATTTATTGAAGAGACTTTCCTTTCTACATTGTATGTTCTTGGCTCCTTTGTCAAAGATTACCTGCCCATTGAGGTGTGGTTTTATTTCTGGGCTTTCAATTCTGTTCTATTGATCTGTGTGTCTGTTTTTGTGCCAGTACCATGCTGTTTTGATTACTACAGTTTTGGAATATACTTTGAAGTTATGGATTATGATGCCTCCAGCTTTGTTCTTTTTTCTCAGGATTTCTTTGGCTATTCAGGGTCATTTGTTGTTCTATATACGTTTTAGGATTCTTTTTTCTGTTTCCACAAAGAATGTCATTGGGATTCTTTATGGGATTGCATTGAATCTGTAGATTGCTTTAAGTAATACGGACATTTTAACTGTGTTTGTTCTTCCATTCCATGAGCATGGAATATTTTCCATTTCTTTATGCCTTCTTTGTTTCTTTCAATAATGTTTTATAGTTTTCAGTGTATAGATCTTTCACCTCATTGATTAAACTTATTCCTAGATATTGTATTCTTTTTGTTGTGAATGTAAATGTGATTGTATGCTTGACTTCTCTTTCTGCTAGTTCGTTATTAGTGTATAGAAATGCAAGTGAATTTTGTAAGTTGATTTTGTACCCTGCAACTTTGCTGTACTTGTTGATTATTTCCAATGGTTTTCTGATGGATTCTTGAGGGTTTTCTATAGAATCATGTCATCCACAAGCAGAGAGATTTTCACTTCTTCCTTTCCAATTTGGATACCTTTTCTTTCTTTCTCTTGCCTAATTGCCCTGGCCAAAATCTCCAGTACTATGTTGACTAGGAGTGGTGAGAGAGGCACCCCCATCTTGTTCCTGTTCTCAGAGGGATGGCTTTCAGTTTTTCCCCCTTGAGTATGATGTTGGCTGTGGATTTGTCATATGTGGCCTTTATTATGTTGAGGTACTTTCCTTCTATACCCATTTTATTGAGAGTTTTTTAATCATAAATGGACGTTGGATCTTGTCAAATGCTTTCTCTGCATCTATTGAGATGATCATGTGATTTTTATTCCTCATTTTGTTAACATGATCTATCACACTGATTAATTTGCAGATATTGAACCATCCCTGCATCCCTGGAATAAATCCCACTTGCTCATGGTGTGTGTTCCTTTTAATGTATTGCTGTATTCATTTGCCAATATTTTGTTGAGAGTTTTTGCATCTTGTTCATCAGCAATATTTACCTGTAACTTCCCTTCTTTGTGCTGTCCTTGCCTGGATTTGGTATCAGGGTAATGTTGCCCTCATAGAATCAGTTAGGAAGCATTCTGTCTTTTTCAATTTTTTGGAATATTTTGAGAAGGATAGGTATTAAGTCTTCTTTGAATGTTTGGTAGAATTCTCCAGAGAAGATATCTGGTCCTGGACTTTTGTTCTTTGTGAGGTTTTTGATTATTGTTTTGATCTCTTTACTTGTTATTGATCTATTCAGATTCTCTATTTCTTCTTGATTCAGTTTTTGGAGGTTGTATGACTCAATTTTTCCATTTCTTCTAGGTTATCCAATTTGTGGGCATCTAGCTTCTCATAGCATTCTCTTATAATTCTTTGTATTTCTGTGGTATCTGTTGTAATTTCTCCTCTTTCATTTCTTTTCTTTTTCTTTGTTTTTTTTAGAGATTGTGACCTGAGTTAATATCTGTTGCCAATCTTCTTTTTTTTTCGCTTTTCTTCTTCTTCTTCTTCTCCCCAAACCCTCCCAGTACATCATTGTATATTTTAGTTGTAGGCTTCTGGTTGTGCTATGTGGGACACCACCTCAGCATGGCCTGATGAGCAGTGCCATGTCCACGCTTAGAATCCGAACTGGTGAAACCCTGGGCCACCAAAGTGGAGCACATGAACTTAACCACTTGGCCATGGGGCCAGCCCCTCATTTCTAATTTTATTTGTTTGAGCCTTCTCTCTTTTTTCTTAGTGAGTCTGGCTAAAGGTTTGTCAATTTTGTTTACCTCCTCAAAGAACCCTCTGTTAGTTTCATTGATCCTTTCTACTGTTTTTTAGTCTCTATTTCATTTATTTCTGCTCTAATTTTTACTATTTCCTTCCTTCTGCTGACTTTGGGCTTTGTTTGTTCTTCTTTTTCTAGTTCTGCTACGTGTAGTTTAAGATTACTTATTTAAGATTTTTCTTGTTTATTGAGGTGGCCTATATTGCTATGAATTTCCCTCTTAGAAGTGCTTTTCCTGCTTCCCATAAAGTCAGTATGTTGTATTTTCATTTTCATTTGTCTCCAGGTATTTTTTAATTTCCCCTTTCATTTCTTCATTGATCCAATGGTTGTTCAGTAGCATGGTGCTTAGTCTCCACATTTGTGACTTTCCCAGCTTTTTTCTTGTAGTTGATTTCTAGTTTCATAGCACTGTGGTTGGAAAAGATGCTTGACATGATTTCAATCTTCTCAAATTTATTGAGGCTTTCCTTGTTTCCCAACACATCATCTATCTTTAAGAATGTTCCAAGTGCCCTTGAGAAGAAGGTGTATTCTGCTGTTTTGGGATGAAATGTTCTCTATATATCTATTCAGTCTCTCTGCTCAAGTGTTTCATTTAAATCCACTATTTCCTTGTTGACACTCTGTCTAGATGATCTATCCATTGATGAAAGTGGGGTGTTGAGGTCCCCTACTATTATTGTGCTGCTGTTAATTTCTCCCTTTCAGTCTGTTAATAGTTGCTTCGTATACCTTGGTGCTCCTGTGTTAGGTGCATATATGTTCATAATTGTTATGTTCTTTTAGTGGAATGTCCCTTTTGTCATTATATACTGCCCTCTCTTTTTCTCTCACTGTCTTTTTTATCTTGAAGTCTTCTTTGTCTGAGGTAAATATGGCAACACCTGCTTTCTTTTGTTTGCCATTTGCTTGGAGTATCATCTTCCATCCCTTCACTCTGAGCCTATGTGTGTCTTTAGAGCTGAGATGTGTTTCCTGGAGACAGCATATTGTTGGGTCTTTTTTTTTTTTAATTCAGATTGTAAATTTATTTTTACTGTACCTGGAATACACTTGGGGTGCCCCAAAGTATAGTGGGAAGGGAGAGTCTTTCAGTTAGAAATATCTGGGCTGATGTCTGAACTGGCACATTTACCACTTCTGTGGCCTTAGCAACTCAGTTATCCTCTCTGACTCTGGCTTCCTCGTGAGTGTGATGCAGACCCAGTTCAGAGACTTGTGCAAGCTGAGAGAAGCTATGTCTCAAAAGCAGTGAGCATGATGCCTGGTACAAAGAAATCATCCAATAAATGGCAGTAATTCATTATCATTATCAGCAGCTCATCTGGAGAAAGACTAGAATAGTACACACCAAAAATGATGATAATCATATTGGGGTTGTGAATAAATTTTTCCTAAATTGTTGCAGTTAAGAAAAACACAATAAAAAATGACAAAAACAAACAAAAAACCACACGTGGTTTGGACCCATAATATCTAGGCCTCTTCCCTTAGTCTGGCCCCACTTCTGTTTCCTGCCTTCAGGAGCCCCTTCTAACTTCTCAGCCTCAGCTGTCTCATTTGTGCCCACATGGTGTGGATCCAGATTCCAGAGCCTCTTCCTTGTGGTTAAGGCTCCGTTCACAGCAGTGTGTTATATTCAGATTAGTTAACAATATTGTTCCTCTCTGTATAAAATGCCACTGTGATATGCTCCATCAAAATTGAGAGGAGTCTTATTTCACCTCTGTAAAGCTTACCAAGTGTGTTTAGTTTTCAAAAGAAATCAGTGTTTCCATAGTATTTAACATTGGTTTATTACATTTTTATGATGAAACTTCAGAATTACATTTATCTTGTTCTTATCAGCAAGTCAAATATTTTTCAAACTTTTTATTGAGATTATGATAGTTTACAAACTTGTGAAATTTCAATTCTACGTTATTGTTTGTCAGTCATGTTGTAGGTGCACCATTTCATCCTTTGTGCCCACCCCCAACCCCTTTCCCCTGGTAAACACTAATCTATTCTCTGTCTATATGTTTAACTTCCACATATGAGTGGAATCATACAGAGATTGTCTTTCTCTATCTGGCTTATTTCACTTAACATAATACCCTCAAGGTCCATCCATGTTGTTGTGAAGGAGACGATTTTATCCTTTTTTATGGCTGAGTGGTATTCCATTGTATATATATACCATATCTTCTTTATCCATTCATCAGTTGATGGGCACTTAGGTTGCCTCCACATCTTGGCTATTGTAAATAATACTGAAATGAACAGAGGGGTGCATGGGACTTTTGGAATTGCTCACTTCAAATTCTTTGGATAGATACCCAATAGTGGGATAGCTGGGTCATATGGTATTTCTATTTTTAATTTTTTGAGAAATCTGCAGACTGTTTTCCATAGCAGCTGCACCAGTTTGCATTCCCACCAGCAGTGTATGAGGGTTCCTTTTTCTCCACAACCTCTCCAACATTTGTTACTTTTTGTTTTGGTTATTTTTGCCATTCTAATGGGTGTAATGTGATATCTTAGTGTAGTTTTGATTTGCATTTCCCTGATGATCAGTGATGATGAGCATCTTTTCATGTGCCTATTGACCATCCATATATCTTCTTTGGAGAAATGTCTGTTCATGTCCCCTGTTGGGTCTTGTTTTGTTTTTTAATCTATCCAGCTACTCTGTGTCTTTTTATTGGAGAGTTAAATCCATTTACATTTAGAGAGATTATTGATATATGAGGGCTTAATACTGCCCTTTTATCTCTTGTTTCCCAGTTGTTCTATCTTTCCACTGTTTCTCTCCTGTTGTATTTCTGCCTGCCATTTCAGTTTTCTGGTTTGCTATGATGATTTCTCTTTATTTGTGAATTGTGGCTCTGCTCTGATTTTTTTCTTTCATGGTTACCATGAGTTTCATATAAAAGATCTGGGAGATGAGACAGTCCATTTTCTGATAGCCCTTTATCTCCATTAGCCTAAGCAGATTCCATCTCCTGTCTCTTCCCCTTCTGAGTTATTGTTGTCACAAATTATTCTGTTTTGTGTCGTGAATTTGTGACTAAATTGAAGTGTTTATGGTTATTTTTGATGCTTTCCTTCTCTTTATCTTTTATAATTGTTTGCTAACCTGGTCTGATAGAGAGCTGCAATTTTCTGATTTTGTCTATTTCATTGCTGAAAGCTTTGTACATCTTTTCTTTTTGTTCCAGGTGTGAGGGCTTCCTTCATCATTTCTTGTAAGGGGGGTCTAGTGTTGATGAACTCCCTCAGCTTTTGTTTATCTGAGAAAGCTTTTATTTGTCCATCGTATCTGAAGGACAGTTTTGCTGGATAGAATATTGTTGGCTGAAAGTTTTTGTCTTTCAGTATTTTGAATATATCATTCCATTCTCTTCCAGCCTGTAGTGTTTCTGCTGAGAAATACACTGAAAGCCTGAAAGCCTGACAGGAGTTGCTTTGTAGATTATTTCCTTCTGCCTTGCCGCTTTTAATATTGTTTTCTTTGCCATTGACTTTTGCTAGTTTTACTAATATATGTCTTGGAAAAGATCTTTTTGCATTGATGTAATTAGGAGTTCAATTGGCTTCATGTACTTGTAAGCACGGTTTCTTCCTCAGGTTTGGGAAGTTCTCAGCTATTATTTCTTTGAATAAGCTCTCTGCTCCTTTCTCCCTTTCTTCTCCCTCTGAAATACCTATAATCCTTAATATTTACCTTAATCCATTTCCTAATTGAGTCAAATATTTCTCAAAGAATTCCTTTCTTTTAGAAAAATCTTAATTCTCTCTCCCCTTCTACCTGAAGCATTTCTATTTGTCTAGCCTCTAAAACACTAATTCTGGCCTCCATAACATCAGCTCTATTTTTTTAAGGATTCTAGATCATTTTTTATCTCATTAATGTGTTCTTCATATCCAGAATTTATTCGTTTTTTTCTTAGAGTTTCAATCTCTTTGGTGAAGTAATCCTTCTGCTCAGTAATTTTATTTTTGCACTCATTGTACTGTATTTCTGACTTTTCTTGTAACTTGTTGAATTTCTTTATGACAGATATTTTGAATTCTGTGTCATTTACATTGTAAATTTCTGTGACTTCAGAGTTGGTTTCTGGTGACTTGTCATTTTCCTTATGCTCTGAATCATTACTGTAGTTTTTCATGGTGTTTGATGAGCCAATCCTTTGCTGGCACATTTGAGGTAGTATCAGGTCACAGATTTCACTTACTACCACTGGGGAAACAGGAGCTTGTTTCTGATCCCAACCTGCCTGCTGGATGCTGTGTGGGTGTGGTGGGTGCTCTCACAAACTGGGGTAGCATTTGCATATGTGCCAGGCTGTTGCTGCCTCTGCTTGTAATTGCGCCAGACACTGTGCTTGGTGGGCAGGGCTCCTTCACTGGGTCCAAGCTGGGGCCACTCACTGGGGCTGTGGCAGCACAGGATAATGTTTGTGCATGCACACAGGGCTGCAGTTGTCTCCTCTTACAGTTGCGCTGGGGTGCATTCCCACTGGCAGGGCCATGCCAGCAGTGTGGGTACTCCTGCAGGCTGAGAAAGTCTTCGTGTGCATGCAACGATGCTGCTGCCTCCTCTTACAGTCATGCTGGGGCACATTCTCCCTGGTGGGACTACAGCAGCATGCTGTGTGCTCCCATAGGCTGGAATAGTATTGGTGCACAGCCTGGGCTGTCCCTATCTCCTCTTAGAGTAGTGCTGGCTGCTGTGTGGGGAACCGTGACCTGGCTCACTGCTGCTGGGGAGGGGTAGGGGAGTGCTCACCTATATCCATTGCTTCCCGGGGATCCAGTCCAGCCAGCTGCCTGGGTCTCTCAAGCATCCTGTTGTGCTGTGTGGGTATCTTCCATTGGTCAATGAATGTCTGTTTAGTTGTAATTCAGAGGCGGGAGACAAAGGGAACAGCTCAGTCTGCCATGTTGCTGATGTCACTCTCCCAATGCTTTCTACATCTTTAGCCCTTGACCAGGATAGGATTTGAAATGTTCCTATTCATGATCTCTCAAGTACTACAAAAATATCCTCCATCCTTTATGAAAAGGTATATATATAATGGTTACATATGGGATAGATGTACGTATGACAGTTGATCTTGTGTGAACTTGGCTGGGCCATGGTGCCTCACTATGTGGTCAAACATTATTCTGGCTATTTCTCTGAGGGTGTTTTTCAATGAGATTGGCATTTAAACAGGTGCACTTTGAGTAAGGTGGCTTGCGGGCTGTATCGTGAGTGGGCCTCCTTCAATCAGCCGAAGGCCTGATGGAACAAAAGGAGGGAATTCCACCAGCACATGGTCTGTGGACTTGAACTGCAACAGCAGCTCCTCTCTGAGTCTCCACACTGCTGGGCTTACCCTGCAGATTTTAAACTTGACAGCTTCCATAAGTGTATGAGTCAATTCCTTAAAATAAATCTCTTTCTATATGTACTATACTACACCACATAGATAGATATGTCTATTTTTATGTATATTCTATATACATATAAACTATGCACAGTTTATAAACTACAAACTATATATGTGGTTTATAAACATACACATAATATTTATAAGAAAAGGAAACAGACTAATTTATTTCAAAGAGAGGTTTAGAGCAACTTCTCTACATTGAATTGACATTTATTGTAATGACATTTAAAGGAATGTATGGCTTAACAGAATACTCCGTTCTCTAATTATCCTAGCTAAAGATTCCACAATCCTTGCTCAACATTCCCTAGGGCTTACGAAGCTCTGGTTTGGGAACACTCACTTCATCTTTCTTTTTTTTTTTTTGAGGAAGATTAGCCCTGATCTAACTGCTGCCAATCCTCCTCTTTTTGCTGAGGAAGACTGGCCCTGAGGTAACATCCGTGCCCACCTTCCTCTACTTCATATGTGGGATGCCTGCCACAGCATGGCCTGCCAAGTGGTGCCATGTCCGCACCCAGGATCTGAACTGGCGAACCCCAGGTTGCCAAAGCGGAATGTGCACACTTAATCACTGCGCCACCAGGCCAGCCCCTCACTTCATCTTTCTGAATCCTGATTTACTAGCTATGACCCTGGGTAAGTGATTTCATCTATCTGGTCTCATTTTTCTCATCTACAAAGTAGGGACATGTATACATACCCACAGGACTGTTGTGAGGAGTAAACAAGGTAATTATGAAATGTTTGAGCAGCATCTGGCACATGGCAGGCAGAGGCCACGTAGATGCTTTGAATCTCCTCTAATCTTGACTGAGTGAATTTGGTTCTTATCCAGATGAAACTTTTGTCTTTTTGCCACACTTATTACTTTGTCTGATTCTCAAGAGGAATAGCGTCATAATTCCTTAGTAAGGGGCAAAAGCAATGGCCACAGATATATGGAAGAACAATTTCTCTGTGGATGGTAAGTAACAGCCTAGATTGGTATTAGATGGCCAAGAAGGAATATGATTCAGGAATCACAGGAAAATAGTTTAAAAATGCAAATCTTTTTTCCTCAACTGCTTTCGAAGTACGAGATGAAGATGAAAAGTCTAACAGGTTTGTACTTTTTCCCCGTAGGGTCTCCGTCCCAGGAGGACTTCCAAAGGGGGACCTGCATGCTTTCGTCATTCTTGGTATTTGCTAGAGTATGTGCTTCTTTGCAGAGTGGGAGTAGGAGGGAGCCTGGGAATTCTTATTTCATAAATTTTTGATGGATTCCTTTATTGCATGTGAATAAGCATGGGAAAACGTGCCTACATAAAATGCTTTTATAATCATCATGACGGGCACAAAGTGGGAGCAAAGTGTTAGACGGTTGGAAGGAGAGGTGAATTCTAACATGGACCCTTAAGAAGATTTTTTTTGTTATTTTTAAAATTTTGGGCTAGTGCTCAGAGTATTAGTAGGGCTTTGTCTGGAACACTCCTAAAAAATGTCATCAAGTATATCTGTCAGCCTATTTTTATACATAAACATATAAATTAATATTTCTATATAATTAACCTCAACCCAGACTTATTTCTGATTCCACAGGATATCTAGATGATTCCAGAAGAGGATAGGGCGACCTCACAGAGCTTTAGTCCGTTTTTATTTCCTTTTTCTTAACAATTGTAATTCAATAACCAGAATCACACATTACACAATTGATTACTTAATTAAATGGCAAACTTATATTGTTCTCTTATTTTCTATGTGACTTAGCATTATACTGCCAGCTAGATTATAATTTGAAGGTCACGATGAGGTTTTAATACCTCAAGTGCATTTGTTGATTAATTGAAAAACTTTTAAAAAAACCTTTCTTCACTTGGGCTCATGGGTTAAAGAGAGAGGAAAGGGAGTTAACATTGCTGTTCAATCCCTCTATGCCTCGCGCTCGATAGACGTCCTCTCTCACAATCCTTCACACCCCTCAGACGTAGCTATCATCACTTTCATTTCAGTGATAAGGCTGTTGACTGATGTTGACGAAGTTAACCAACCTGTAGTAAGTCACTCCGCTAGGACTTGTGGGAGCCAGAATGAAAACCAGATCTGTACGTATCCAGTCTTTCTTCTTCTTTCTATAAATTCATAAAATTTACTTATTAATCTTATTTTATATATATATATGCATATATATCCCAATAACACTTATTTTTCACATCTTCACTTACTCACCATCTTTCTCCTGTCTCAAATAAACCCCAAACTCGGAGCACTGGATTATTAATGAGGTGCTAAGTGAGAATATTAGTAATCTAGATTGGAGAAATGGTAAAGCCAACACTTCTTTCTTGCTTAGTCACAAAGATCAAACTAAGGCAAATTTGTGAATTCCCTTCTCCGTGCCAGAGGCCTGTGTGAGAATGGGGCAAAGAACCACCACGAATCCTGATCCAGCAAATTGTTTTGGTCTGGCCAGACAGACGGCAGACGACTTTCTGGTTCAGGGACCTGGAGCAGCCCTGATGACCAGGGCAGAGGCCCAGCAGGGTGGCTGGGAGGCTCTGGGAGCGTTCGCTGCTCCCTAAGGGACTGGTCTCCCATCTGCCAGACTGTCAGCACTTTTCAGGAAGTGTCCTCACCAGGAAAGTGGCCAGCATTGTGTCCTGTCTGGCTATGCTTCGTTGAGTCCAGAGGAAACCTCTTTACATCATCTTGCTCCTGGAAGTACCCACACAATAGGCAGGGACGGCAGGTGGGCAGACAGCAGGAGGTGAGGACTGGACAATGAAAGGAGGTGGTTTGGGGAAAGCCCTCTGGAGCATGCCCTGGAAGGAAAGGAGAAAATAACTTAGTCTGGCCCAAAGTGTCTGAAAGTGGACCGACAGTTTGCAATCAAGAGCCCAAGTTCCTGGATGGGGACAGCGAGAGGATGTGTCCTCAGAGGTGAACCGTGGCTACCCAATCAGTGACAGCAGGTGAGTTTGGCTTACTCTCTGCTGGTCCTTCTGGCTAAACAGAAACATTTGCCCTGTGCTGTTTGCAGCCTGCTCTAGGACGTGTCCTGTCTCAGCAGAACTGACAATAGTTACAGCACTGTCCATCTTTCCCTTCCTGGGCCCTATGTATGCATTTCTTTCAGTACTTTCATCCTCTCTTATTTCCCCTTCTTTATTCCTGTATTCCTTTTAACCGCTGACACTTACAGATACTGTATGGCCTTCTTAACATGTTCAGAACACAAAGACTGACTGTCACATGTGTGAGGATATAGACCTCCCTGTTGCAGAAAGTACCAAATATACATATGGTTCACAGAATTTCCCATTGGGTAGTGGAATTTATTTGGCTATATGAAAGTTAAATCAGGAGCTTTTCATTGTTGGTGCTATGAGAAACAGAACCTACACCAACCTTACCGAGGAATTTCGAAGAATGTGACTAATTGTCTGTGCTAGATACACTGTCAGGGGCAACGGTAGGAAGTCCTGATAAAGAATTATGAAGAACAAAGGGTCAGAGTAAGCCTGGTCAAGAACTATGAAAAACAGGATGTCACACTAAGCTCAACAGAACGACTGGTGCAAACTGGATAACCGCTGATGACATCCCAAAAGCAAGAGGCTGACCCGTGTCTTCAGTTCCAGTAAGCGGAGCTGAATATCCAGCTTTGTAGCCATTTGCTGGCTACCTGCACAAATGCAGGTTTTTGTTTTGCTTTGTTTATTTGGTTTTGCTCAATAATAAGCTTAGTTATTTCTATTTATGAATTGGTCCATTCACTTGGGTTTTAATTTCTTTTTTCCCCCCAAGAACATTGGATAAACATTATCGTGTTTGCCGGGTTGGGAATCAGATGGCTCTGGGCTCAAATTTCCTGTTCTGCCATTTACCAGCAGGAACATCGCGCACGTTTTGACCTCTCCGAGCTTCAGTTTCCTCCTTTGCAAAGTCGGAATGATAACAGCTACCTTGCAGGATTGTGGTAAGGATTAGAGGGGCTTCTGTCTAGCCTCTGGTATACTCTAGTGCTTGATACCCAGTGTGGATTCCGTAAAGGAAAACGACTCTGCTTATGACAAGCTAAGTAAATTGTGATATGTTTTTTACATGGAATATTATGTCACCATTTAAAATAAATTTTCCAAAGACTATTACTATGGAACAAATGCTTTCGTGAAATATTAAGTAGAAAGGCAGGTTATAAAACCTGATATGCCGTATGATTTAAACAATGCAGCTAAAACCTTCAAAAGAAAGAAACGTTTGCAAGAAGTAGACCAACCTGTGAAAGTGGGCGTGGTGGCCAGGTTCCCCTCAGTGGAGCACGGTGCCTGTGACAGGCTGGAGGTGCTGGGAGCTGCTCAGCTGGCGCCCGTGGGCAGGGGTCCGGGGGTGGGGGTTCAGGCCTGGGCACTGCAAAATAAGGAGTCTGGAAAAGGGTTTCTTCTGTAAGCAAAAGTGACACACGGGAAGAAACACCCATTTTGGGGGCCCAAATATTGTCATAGGTACATGGAGTAAAGATGGAAGAGAAAGCCATCTTGCCGGGGCGCCGGTCTGGAGCCAGGGACCAAGGATGGCGGATGCAGAGTCCCGCAGGCGGATAAACCATCCAGCAGCGCCAACAAACCCGGAAACACTTTCCTCCAGACTTCTTGGTTGTAAAGTAATAAACCCCTATTCTTAAAGGCACTTTTAAAAATGTTTTGTTACTTGCAGTTTGCAAAATATTGCTATTTTTAAATTTAAAATTTTTTTATGAAATTTTCTACTTTTCAAGATTTCCAAATCTTTAAATTGGGACAAAGTATCTTAAGTATTATGTTATCAAATCTTAACATAGTAGTTTATTGACGTGATTTGACCTTAACTGAACAATGGTTTCCCGGAGATATTGAGTCATTAATTCCTCTCTTTCCTACTCACCCGCCTGACCCCCCAAAATGCTTTGTGTGTCACCACAGTGATTGCTACCATGCAAAGCAGTGAAATGCATGCAACTTTCTTTCCATTATCTCAGTTTGGACCAAGCTGTTGGCTGTGGTTATCTTACACAAAATATTGTAAAATAATAAAGAGGAATGGCATTCACCAGCGTGGCATTTATGGAGGGCAGCGGATGTTAGCTCAGGGCTAATCTTCCTCAAAAAAAAAAAAAGTTTTGTGATTTTTTCTTTATACTTTAGTAAATTTTTTTGTGTGTGAGGAAGATTGGCCCTGAGCTAACATCTGTGCCAGTCTTGCTCTATTTTGTATTGAGACGCTGCCACAGCATGGCGTGATGAGCAGAGCTAGGTCCACACCCTGGATCCGAACCTGTGAACCCTGGGCTGCCGAAGCAGAGCACACGAACTTAACCACTGTGCCACCAGGCCAGCCCCGGTAAAATTTTATATATAATAAATTTGCAACTATAATGTCTTAAAATTAACAATTTAGGTTTTAGTTTGGAAAATACAAACATGGTATTAATGTTACGCCTTGGCATTTTTCTTCATATTAAGTTATTCTGAGCCTTATCAAAACTGCTTGATTCACAGAATGACAGAAAATAATGACAACACAGAGGACATCCAACAGGGGGCAGATATTCTGTTCATTTATTTTATCATTTGGCAAGGTCTGACATCACACTCCCAAGAAGACAAAAAATCAGGCCAAAGTGAGGCTCAAAGAGCACTGGGCTTTCCAGGACACATCTCCCTAAAGACATGCAGCGCATAATCGGGGGGTAATCACTTAAATACTAAAAGCCTTAGTTTCCTCACCTGCTCAATAGGGATGATAAAATACCAATTCCAGGCTATTGGTCTAAAATTAAATGGGACAAATCTTGTCAAACACTTGGCAGAACGCCTGGCATATGTGGGAGCGTTAATTGGTCTGTGCAGACGCTACTCTTCCGATTGTCATTTTCTTCCTCTTTTCTCTGTCCTCCAATTAATCTTTGTATCCAACTTTTTTCTCTCCTTTCCATTTCTGTTTTCTTTTCTCTCTTCCACTCTTCCTTTGCTCATCATTTTCCTCTCCAGTTATTTTTTTCATTCTTTTCTGCCCAGATTATAACCTCAGCCAACCAGGGACAGCACTCACAGCTTAGAGTTGCTGACTTCAGATCTCTCGTCTTCCTCTGCCTAATAGATATCATCGATCTTTTTTCCTTTTTCAATTATACTTCATTAAAATAAATGAGACAAAAATCCTTAGCACTTGGTGTCTTCATAGACCCATTTACTCTTTGAGATCCATGCAGTTAAATATAGGTATCTTAAGTCTGCAGTTTGTGAAAAAGATGAATTTACTTTCCTACGCAGTAAACATAATAGCTAACATTTATTGAGCACAAACTATGTGCCACCTGTTTTACGCATTTCATGTTTTAACTGATTTAAGTAACAAGAAGAGCACATCTGACAAAATAGGCTTTTTTTGGAAAAAAAACTATATGCCCATTAAATAAAATGATGACAATACAAATAAGTCCATAGAGATTAGCTTGCTCTCAGAATTCCATGCTCCTGGTATAATCGGTTAACATTTTGATATACATCCTCATATGGACGTATACATTTTACAGACATATATATGAGTTGTCGAGATCATACTGCACACACGTTTTTCAACTCCAGACACAATGTTGTGGTAAAGCATTTCTTGATGTTGAGACAGGGGCTGTAGATTAGGTCCCTGCAGGTAACCACAGCCATGCATAGTCCCTTCACTGAAGAAAGATCATCTTCCCTTTGGAGAGGTCATCATTTCCCACTGGCCACACATATTCAAATTACAGTGGCGAGAAGGGCCCTGGTAGTGACACATGACAGACAGGAGGAAGCAGACAAAGGTTACTGTCCTAAAATATATGTAGCGCACTTACTGCTACTTTGGAGGAAGCTAGTGAAGGATGAAGGATCTCTGGATTTCCCTGAAGCCTTTTATTAGGCATACATCTGGTACTCTTCTCCAAAGGGTGGTCTTTATAATAAGAGAGGCATCTCAGGTGCTCTGGGAATGCAGTGAGCAGAAGAGAAGACGTTATTAGAGCTCCTAATAGGGCTCCTTACATCGATACTTCCAGTTTCATGTTTTATATGACATAAAAATACAGAACAGATACAATGGTCAACTTCGGTAAGGAGGCTTCATTAAGACCTGGTATTTTTGGCCTAACCTGGAAGAAGCTAAAAACTGCAGGGTTCATACAGGTCAGCAATGCTTTGTAACAACAGGTGGGGAGATTCTGAAGTTCTTAGAGAATGACACAAGGAGTTGAATCACAGACTGCAGGTTAGACCAGACGTAGGTTACAGCTGGGAAAAGGAAGGAGAGATGGTAACCAGTCTGAGTTGAGTGTTTGCAGGTCAGGATTAAACACTAGTGAACATGTAACAAACCAGTTGTGACCCCTCTGCTTTGTGGTTGAGGTAATTTGTAAATTCCCGGCCCTTCTTCTATAGCCTCACCCGTGATCTGAGCTTTAGTCAGAATGGGATTTCCACTAGATGAGTAATTAGTCAGTGATTCATCTGAGGAAATTAAGGGGCAACTTGACTTTGAAAGTATTGACTGAACGTATCTGAGGAATCAACATGTAGGTGAAGCGTGATTTCTGCCTACAGGTAAGAACCTGACATTTTGGTGTCCCACTAATTTACTTCGAGGCTCATGTCAACCAACTAATTTTTCGCTATGTTTGGGTGTCAGTGGTGCATGGGGTTAGCATCTTATATTACTATAATAAGATCTTTCAAAAAGAGCAGTGTTTTTTTCTTTCCCAGTAACGTGGAGTATTTTGTTACAGACAGACCTTCCCTTGAGAATTAGAAATGTTGGACAACACGTAAAACCATCAGTGTGAAGACAGTGGGGAATGGTGAAGCCTGAAAGGGCGTTGGGAAATCACGATTCCTCGAAGAAGTTGCCACTGGACAAATTCAGGAAGCTCCTCGAGTCTTCTAGGCTCTGTCTGTCTCCCAGGTCCTCAAACTTACCATGGACGTGAAGTTACCACTCCATCAAAAAGCTCCACAGGCTGCTTCAGCCCCCCTCGAGGTGAGCGCTCATCTCCAGCCTGGGCTCCATTGCTCCTGGTGTAGTGTGAGCTGCTGCAGCTGTGACGCCAGGCCCACCGCATCCATCAAGGATCTGATTTGTCTCACCAGCTCTGGAGTTGGATGAAGCATGTGCTGCAAAGTTTGGGATTTTGTTTCCCCAGTGGGTCTGAAGAGGCCAGTTGAAAAATTTGGAAATGCATGGAAGTTAATGTCTTGTGGGGTAAATTTCGATCAATGAAAGTTGTCGTTCAATGGAGGGAGCTGTTAAATAAATTCCTCTCTCTTTCTCCCTCTACCGGACTGTTCAAAGGGTGTTTCTGTACAGTGAGCTGCGTCTCTTCAGGAAGCTGGCTGTCTGCAGTAATACGCCAGTTTGTCTCTGCTTCTCCTTTTCTGCCCGCTTTCTGTTCCTGTTAGTTTTATAGTCTCAGGGTTTTCCTCCCAGGAAACAATCAGCGCTCAGCCTTTACTCAGGATTTCTTTTCCAGGGAACTTAGGCTAAGACAGAATGAAAGCAGAGAGAAGTGAGCCCAATTTGGCCCTATTTCTCTCCTTGTGCGCTTACCTGTTTGTAAGCAGAAGCCAAGAGGCTGAGAAGCCCAGCAAAGTTCCCAACAGTCTTACAGGGCTGGTGGGCAAACATCGGCTTCGGGTCTATCAAGGAGAAGAGACTTGGGCAAACACTTCAATTTTAACTCGCAACTAGAGAAGGGCCACATGTGCTCTTAAAAATAATGAAGGCTGGCATTAAATCAACAAAATCCTTGATTGAATTAAAATTAATCTTCCTCTTATCGAATTGCCAAACAAAAATGAATTCTCTCTGGAAGATAATATTATCGAGAGTCTTAAAATAGCTCTACAATTTATTATATATATTGTCTAGCTGCCAATAAAAAATTACTAGGTATACCAGGAGATGAGACCACATGACTCAAAAACAAGAGAGAACAGATTATAGAAATATACTCACTAGAGATCTAAATATTGGAATTAGTATACATGATGTTTAAAATAACATATTAATATGTTCCCCAAATCAGATGACAAAATGGAGAATCTCAGCATAAAACTGGAAAATATAAAAATTCTTCAAGTGGAAATTATAGAAACGAAAAAATATAATAATTAAAATTAAAAAGTTAATAGAAGCAATTAAAGAGATTAGCAAATTGGAACATAAATTGGGAGAAAATATCCAGTACAAAGCACAGAGAGAAACGAGAATGGAGAACACACACATACACACAAAGAGAAAGCCTAAGAGATAAATGGGAAATGGTGAAAATATTTAATATATGTGTAATTGAAATCCTACCAAAAAGAAACTAGAAGAGACAAAATTTGAAGATCAAAATGACAGAATTTTACAAAACGTCCAGTCACAAATTCAGGAAGCCATAAACCCCATTCAAATTAAATACAGATAAAACAACATACCGGTGTATCATAGTGCAATTGTTCAAAACCAAAGACAAATAGTAAATATTAATGCAAGCTGGAGGGAAAAGATGTACAATCTTCAAAATAGCAGCAATAAGACTGACGCTTGAATTCTCAAGAAAAGAAAGTGGAGCACCAACATCAAATAACATCTAACATCAGAGCTAGAAGAAAATAACTTTATTAGAATTCTACACCCACTGAAAATGCCTTCCTAAAGTAAAAGTGAAATAAAGATGTTTTCAGATGAAAAAACTGAGAGATTGTTCACCAGTTGACTTACTCCGAAGAAATATTAATGGGAGTTCTTTAGTCAGAAGATAAATGGTTCCAGATAGAAAGCACAATGAAACAGGAAGAAATAAAGAACAGAAGGGATAAATACATGTGTAAATCTAAAGGAATATGAAATATATGAAACACTAATACTATCTGGAAGAATAAGTGATTCATCTGAGGAAATTAAGGGGCAACTTGACTTTGAAAGTATTGACTGAACGTATCTGAGGAATCAACATGTAGGTGAAGCGTGATTTCTACCTACAGGTAAGAACCTGACATTTTGGTGTCCCACTAATTTACTGCGAGGCTCATGTCAACCAACTAATTTTTCGCTATGTTGAGAAGCTAAAATGTTCAAAAGTATCAAAAGAGCAAAATCTAGATAAAGAGTAATGAAAGTTATAAGCACTCTTCATAAAACTACAAAACATTATTGAGCATAATTAAAGAAGATATAAATGGAAGAAAAATCATTTTCATGGTTTGGAAGACTCAACATGTTAAGTGTGTAAAATACTTCCTAAATTCATCTATAGATCTAATGTAATTCCAGTGAAAGCCCAAGCAGGTTTTGTGAAAAAACTGACAGGCTAATTCTAAAATGCATATGGCAATGCAAGAACCAGGAAGAACCAAGATAATCTTGATGAAAAAGGAAAGAACTGGAGCACTTATAGTACCAAATATCAACACTAACTGTGAGAGTGCAGCAGTTATGAACAGACAAGTGACTCCTGGAACAGAATCAGAGAATCCAGACAGACTCACACACATGGAGACAGGGTTGATGAGAAAGGCCTCTTGGCAGAGAAGCGAGGAAAGAGTATTTTACAAATAAATGGTGCTGAATCAATTGGATATCCATATGTAGAAAAAAAGTGAATCCTAATCCCCTTTTCACATCACATAAAAATATCAGTTCCATGTAGATTTAGACCAATAATGAAAGTTTTAAAAAATAAAACCTCTGGAAGAAAGCATTGGAAAATATCTTCATGATTGTTGGGGTAAGGAATGATTTCTTCAGCATGATGAAAGCACTAACCACAAAGTACAAGACTGGTAAATTGGGCTACATTAGAATTTAAAGTTTCTTTTCCTCAGAAAACTCCACTAATATAGCAAATAGGCAAACCACAGAGTAGGAAAAATGATGTATAAAGAATTACTAAAAAAAGAAAAATTAACAAGACAATCTAATAAAAAAAGTGTGTAAAACTTTTTGAACAAGCGCTTCACAGAAGAAGAGAAACAAATGATCAACGGATGTGAAAGGTGCTCAGGCTCTTTAGCTATCAGGGAAATGTAAATCAAACCACAGTGAGAACAATCTACCTGCATCAGCAGAGAGAAGTTAAGAAAGAAAAACCTGTCAATACCAAGTGTGGAGATGAGGAACAACAGGAACTTTCACATGACTTGTTAGAGAGAAATTGGCTCAGCCACTGTGAAAATCGTTTGGCGGTATGTACGACAGCTGTTCATACACATACCATATGACACAGCAACTTGGCCCTGATTCATACTCCCAAGAGAAACGTGCACATGAGCATGAATTGTCACAGCACCCATTCCTCATTGCCTGGAAACAACACAAATGTTCTCCAATATAAGAATGGATAAATATAATATGGTATACTCAAACAAAGGAAAGACTCTTCAGCAATGAACATGAACCAACTCCTGGTTAATGCAAAATATGAGTGAATTTTACCCAAATAAGTGAAAGAAGCTGATACTGAACCTCTTAATCTCAAGTTCGTGTGCCAGATTCACAGTAAGCCACCGAGACACCGGTTCTTGGAGGTGGAGAAAGGTTTATTTGAATTGGCCAAAAGGAAAAGGTGGGCACTTGGATTCTCTCTAATTTGCCTCACAAGAGAGGAAAGCAGGGGGGTTTACAGAGCTAAGACGATTGGCAGGAGGAACTCCAGAGAAACAAAGAGGTCACTCCCAATAAGCCCCTGGGCAATCTAATGTCCGGGCAGCAACAGCAGCTGGAGGTTGGCCATCTGGTGATGGCAACCTCCCCAAAGGCATTCTCTTTCTTCTGCAAAACAAACTCACAAATCCTTGAGACCCCTGAGTCACCCTTCAAGTTAAACAAGAAAACAGCAAATTAACAAGATTCATCTGTGTCTGTGCTGGGAAATCTAGGTCAAAGGACACTCATATTCTTATTGAATATCTACAGTAACTCTCAGGTACCTGGCTTCAAAGTCAGATGCGAAACGATACATCGTGTATGATTCAATGTGTATTAAGTTTAAAAATCAGACAAAGCTAAATGCTGGTGTTAATCAGCAAACATAAAGCTTCAGCTAAGTAAGATGAATGAGCTCCAGAGATCTGCTGTACGACATTGTACCTGTGGTCAACAACAACGTGCGCTTAAAATTTAAGAGGCTATATCTCATATCAAGTGTTCTTATCAAAATAAACTCTTTAAAGAACCCCCAAACTAAACGATGATGTTAGAGGTGAGGATAGTGGTTACATTAAGGGAGGAGGTGGAAGGAGGGATGACTGAGGGAGCACAGAGGGCGGGGCTTCCCTGACACTGCTTACGTCCTGTTCTTGATCTCACAGTGATTATGAGGGTGTATTCCTGCCACGTAATTCATCAGGCTCTGTGGTGATGATGTACTTTTCTGTATGTTATATATCAATAAAGTTTATCTAAAAATAAAGGAGATCAAAAGACGCCAATTGTGGTTATGACAGGATAAAATGAGCATTTATTGAAGGCCTTGTGCCTTTAAGTATGCATTCATTTTCTTCTTCACTACAACCTGATGGAAAATGTACTCGAACCTTTATTTTATAGATGAAATACTGAGGCTGAGAGGGAACAAGCCACTCGTCCAGGTCTCGCAGCTTGTCTTGACATCTCCAAAGCTCTTGTCTTCTGCACAGTGTTTCTGTCATCTTTTGTAGTTTGCTTCAGAGTTCACAAATTTCTTTGTCGGACCATATCTCATTTAAATAATCTACATGGTTGAATCTAAGTATGTAAATTCCAAAGAAAGATAATCCATCTTGTATAAATCTATCTTTGCTTTCCAGATAATCCCTTGAGAAGGCAACTTCTCAGGGTAACGGACAGGTTGATAGAATTTCTCAGCTCACAGTTGAGTTGAATGCAGCTGAAACAGGAGAGTAAGGAACACGATTCACTCCATTCACTCAAAGTGAAAGAAATGTAACGTTGTTTTATTTTTCTAGGTCAAATCAATTTCTTCTCCCCCCCCCACACACACAATCATGGTTGGAAGAAAATCCAACTCTTCTCTTTTGGAAAATGTAAGTTGTTCATGGAGTGGATGGGGAGACCCCCTTCCTATCTCAGGATTCTATAAGGAATCCTGGAGTTTATTGGAATTTGAGATGGACCTCTAACTTTGACTCTTATTGTCACCATCAACTGTTCATCATCCGAGCTGAGCAGTGTATTCCACACCAAACTTCATAGTTAGGAACCTCACTGCTGCTTGACCATGTGGGCATCCCTTGTGTGAGAAGGATACCGAGCAATGGGCTCCCTCTGCTCACCGTGATCTAAGCCAATTAATCACAACGAATTAGAGATGGACAAGGGAAGTTTAATTTAATGTCTCAAAAACCCATCTTGGAGGATTGCAGAATCTTGAGGCAGTCATATAGGGAAAATGAGTGGTAGGGAGGAGATCCAGGGATGTTGGTCTCCAGGCATGATGGGCTCCAGGCATCACATTGTCCCATTCTTCTGTGAGCTGTGATGGATAACTCGTAGGCGTGTTTCCCGCCTGTGGTCAGCATGTTCCTGGAGAGAAACTCAGAGCAAAGTTTTAATTTATCAAGGTATCAGGGAGTACATCCATAAGTGGAGGTCATAAATCAGGAGAGTATGTGAATTTTTTAGACTATGTGCAGAACAGTGAGTAGTCACACAGAGGAGGGGCTGGGGCCATTTAGCAAAACCAGATGGCCTCACTTTTGCTCACTTACAATTTCCCCCCTGTCAGTAGTAACCCATAATCTTATGGTCAAGGAGGAGACAGGGCGTTGTTTAGCTACTTCCTGCTGAATCAGGACATTGTAGGGAGACCATAGCATGGAAAAGAGTTAACTCTGAAAGATGTATTTTAGCTCTCCAAGGGGTTCTACCACCCACTTTCCCCTCGATACAAGGGGTACTTTCCTGTGATCTGGGGGCTGCCTTGATCTGGGAGCGATGTATCCAGAGTTTTGTATCTGTAAGTTTTACGGACGAGTGAGTGGCAAGAAGAATCTCAAAGGGGCCCATCCATTTGGGTGACAACTGGTTTTTGGGTCCCTGGTCTCTCCAAGTTTTCAGCAAAAGATGATCACCAGTTTGGAAGGCGTGTAGAGGGACATCAGACAGATATATAGACGAGTGAGAAGCAAACTCATGGACAGAAGTTAATACAGAACTTAGTGATTTAACATAATCAGCAATCAAAATGTTCCTTAAAACGTCCAGAGATTCAGTCCCAGGGGAAGATGCCTGAAAGGGTCTCTCATATAGAATTTTGAAATGACTCAATTTAAGTCCACTTCAAGGAGCTACTCTCACCCGTAGCAGGGCAAGGGGCAGTGCCTTATCCCAAGTTAGCTGTGTTTCCTGACAGATTTTGGCAATGGTCTTCTTTAAGGTGTGGTTCATTTTCTCCGTCTTCCCAGTTGATGGAGGAATCCAAGGTGAGTGTAGTATCCAATGGATGCCTAAGCTTTTGGACACTTGTTGGGTTATTTGGGAGACAAAAGCCGCTCCATTATCACTCTGCAAGGGATTAGGCAGACCAAACTAGGGATGACATCTTAGCAACATGTAAGTGACTTCTGATACTCTCTCAGTCTGAGTGGGAAAAGCTTCTAGCCACCTGGTGGAGGTGTCCACAAACACTAACAGAAACCTGAAATTCCCAGCTGCCTGGGGCATAGGGGCAAAGTCTATTTCCAGTCTTTATTAGGCCAATTTCCTCTATGTTGGGTGCCCAGATGTGGCGGACCAGTCTTGGGGTTGTTCTTTGCATAGATCATGCAATTTTTAGTCACCTGTTGTATAGTCTTTTGTAGGTGGAGCCCTATAATATCCTTTGGAACCATTAGATTTCCCCTCTGGTGGCCAGAGCAATGCATGATAGCTACCTGAGCAGGCTCATTAATAGCGCCAAGCAGTTTTAAGATTTTAGGGCCAAGTCTGATTTCCTTGTTTCCTGCTGTTAAGAGTCCCCTTTCTTTCCAGACTGCCCCATGAGCATTAACTACAGCAAACGCATAACAGGAATCTGCGTCTATATTTACTCTTTTCCCTTGAGCTGGATGTAGAGCCCGAGTGAAGGCGATGATCTCCACCTTTTGAGCAGATGTCCCTAGGGGTAGGGATTTGGCCTCTATAGTCTCTTGCAAAATTATGACCATGTACCCCGCACATCTCTTACCTTGATCCATAAAGCTGCTGCCATCTATAAAGAGTTTCAAGTCTCATTCCTCCAGCAGACAGTCCAACAAATCAGGTCAGCTAGAATACACTGTCTCCATGACTTGTCTGAGTTTAAGGAGGACGATACTTGCATTCATATATTTGGATTGTCCAAAAGGATGGCCTACTATTTGCCCATCCTTCCTGAAGTGAGCCAGTATCTTTTTGTTTTAATAATGTGAGTACTTGATGTAACACATATGCGATTGCCCATCCTTCCTGAAGTGAGCCAGTATCTTTTTGTTTTAATAATGTGAGTACTTGATGTAACACATATGCGATGGCAGGTTGGCCCAGGGTGAATTTTTCAGCTTCCTACAGGATGTTGCAGGTAGCAGCCACTACCCTGAGGCACGGGGACCAGCCTTGGATGGTCTGATTCAATTGCTTGGAAAAATAAGCCACTGGCCAAGGGGTCATGCCCAGTTTTTGAGTTAAAACCCCCAAACTTATTCCCTGGCTTTCATGTGCAAATAGGCTGACGAGCTTGTCCAAGTTAGGAAGCCCCAAGGCTGGGGCTGAGATGAACTTTGTCTTAATGGTATCAAAGGCCTCCTGACATTCCTTTGTCCATCCTACTGGCTCCCGGTCTAGTCCTTTTAGTGCCTCATAGAGGGACTTCACTATGAAACCATAGTTAGGAAGCCAGATCCAAGAGAAACCAGCCATGCCCAAGAATCCTCGTGGCTGTCGCTGGGTGGTGGGAGGGCTCAGGCATGCTATAGCTTTCTTTCCATCTGGCAACAGTTCCTGTTGGCCTTTTGATTAGGTAAATCCTAAGTATGTAACTTTTTGTTTGCAGATCTGTGCTTGCTTTTGTGAGACCTTATACCCACATTCAGCCAAATGATTCAAGGTCTTTATTGTGTTGGCCAGACACTGCTCATAAGTGGGGCTTGCTATCAGCAAGTCATCCACATACCGTAACAGCAAACTTTGTAATTGTAAATGGCTCAGGTCTTTAGCTAGGGCCTCCCCAAATAGCATAGGGGAGTTTCAGAAGCCCTGGGGGAGCGAGGTCCGACAAGAGTGTTGAGTGGTCTGAATGTCTGGGTCATGCCGTTCAAAGGGAAGAAGTTGCTGTGACTCTTGTGTGAGCGGCATGCAGAAGAACACAGCCTTTAAGTCCGAAACTGAAAACCAGCCGTATTCACCTGGAACGTTGGTTAACAAGGTGTGAAGGCTGGGCACCACAGGGTGCAGGTCCTGAACCACCTCTTTTATGGCGCGAAGGTCCTGAACAAACCAATATTCCACTGAACTGGGTGTCTTGACAGGGAGAATAGGAAGATTATTTGGTGACTGGAGAGTTCTGGTTAATCCTGCTGCCAGGAATTTCTGCAGCACTGGCTGAATGCCCTTCTGAGCCTCCTGTTTTAGCAGATATTGTTTCAGGCTACATGTATTGGCTGGACATTCTGTGCCTTCCCAGGCCTCCCACCTGCCCATGTGTCCAGTCTCACCTCCAGTGGCAGCAGGTCCGGTGGTGGTGTTTGAACACCTGGCAGGGCCACCTAGAACCATAGGATTGTTCCAGTGGCACTTGCACCTCTAGCTGGCCTGGAGCAAAAACCACTTGAGCATTTGGTTTACACAGAAAGTTCTGTCCCAGGAGGAGAACAGGGCATTCAGGCATATAAAATTTTTCAAACAAAAGATCCGAGATTGAGAAAGGAGAGTGCCTCCAACTGAAGCTGGCCAGTTGCCCTTGGCCATTTATGCCTATGGGATATTGTCGCAGTGGAAATTGCCCCGCTCTAGGAAGGGCCCCCTGACCAAATTGTGTCCCTTGCTGGGTTCGGGAAGGAGAGAGTCCCTCTCTTAGACTTGGCAATCCCTCAGGCATTTCCTCTTGGGCAAGCAGTGGGCCTGGGAAAGGCAGAGGCGGAGGAGGAGCCGAGGACCCCTCAGTCCATTGTCCCCTCTTCCCTGGTCCAGATATAGCAGCATAAAGGCTTGAACTCAGGGGATTTTATCTTCCTTTTCTTCCTTCTTGCAGAACAATTCCTGCTGCAAGAGGATATCATACTTAAGTGACCTCTTTGGAGCTCTTTTTCCCTGAGCCCAGTGTGTACTGGGGCCAGGCTACATTACAGTAAAAGAGCATCCTTTTCTTTGTCACAGGCTCGTAACTGAAATCAGCCCAAGTGGCCAGCATGCACCCTAGTGGGCCTTTTTTTTTGGGAACAGACAGACTGGTGCCCGTGGTGATAAAGTTTGCGTCTGACAATTAACGGACCCAGAGAAGGGTGCAGGGCTCACTGGAGGCATCCAGATCACTCTAGGATTTGCCTAAATCCCACTCCACCCAAGCATACAGGTCTTACACCAGTGCTAAACAAGATAAAGCCACAAGAGATAATGGTTTAAGGAGGGGTAAACATCTAACGTCCTAATGCCAGTGTAGGGGATCGGATGCCAGGCAGAAAGGTTCTTTTTTTTTTGGTGAGGGAGATTGGCCCCTGAGCTAACATTCATTGCCAATCTTTCTCTTTTTGCTGAGGAAGATTACCCGTGAGCTAACATCTGTGCCCATCTTCCTCTATTTTGTATGTGGAATGCCTGCCACTGCATGGCTTGATGAGTGGTGTGTAGGGGAAGATGGTCAGGCTGTGCTCTCATGGCTTCCTCCCAAGGGTAAACACATAAACAGCAGTGCCCGCATTGAGGAGTACAATTCTGGCTTGACCGTTGACAGAGAAAGGTTGCAAACTTCATGTTCCCACAGACCACGTAACAAGCACTGGAAGTACGCTGTGGGATTCCGACACAGAGAAAAACTGGCACACAGACTAGTGGAATGAGGCACACCCAGGAGAACAGGCCCTGAGGGTTTGCACACCACAGAAAACCCAGAGACTAGTCTTCCAGACACTATACTAGGCAGCCTTTACTTTCCTTTATCCCTAAACAACAGCATTTAAACCAGATGGACCTTGGCCTGCCCAAGGCCTCTAGACAAGGAAAAAGGAATATAGTACCTGGAAGGTGCACACTGGCTGATTCACCTAGCTGCAGATGCAAGCTCATCAGCTTACCATCTAGTCCTTCGTTTCCTGATTATTGGAGCGTTAGAGGCAGTTGGCAAATGAGGAAGCCACATGGTGAATTCCCCAGGCGGAAAAAGCCTCCTGGTAGCTGCAGGGCAGAATCCCCAAACAGCTTCCTCCAGGTCGGCTAGCCACAGGCAGAGGCTGTGGTCCCATCTGGGTCGCCAGAATTTGACACCAAGCAATGGGCTCATTCTGCTCTCTGAGATCTGAGCCGATTAATCACAACAAGTTAGAGATCGAGAAAGGCAGTTTAATAAGATTAGCCAGCTAATCAGAAGATGGGTGACAAATGTCTCAAAAACCCATCTTGGAGGATTACAGAATCTGGAGGCAGTCATACAAGGAAAATGGGCAGGGATGTTGGTCTCCAGGCGTGACAGGCTCCAGGCATCACATTGTTCCATTCTGCTGTCAGCTGGGATGTACACCTTGTAGGTGTCTTTCCTGCCTGTGATCAGCCTGTTCCTAGAGAGAAACTCATAGAACAAAGTTTTAATTTATCAAGGCATCAGGGAGTACATCTGTAAGTGGAGGTCATAAATCAGGAAAGCGTGGGAATTGTTTTTTAGAGTATGTGCAGAGGGGTGAGTAGTCACACAGAGGAGGGGCTGGACCCATTTAGTGTAACAAGATGGCCTCACTTTTGCTCACTTAGAAGAAGTGGGCAGCTCCAGCATTTACACACTTATCCACTACCCTCTTCCTTCAAGTCCACTGTCTTTCAACCCTTAGACCTCTGACCTTTTTGGATAATTCAGTTCCTAAACTCCATTCTAAGAAAGTTATTAGAAGAAGCTGAGGGGTTTGTAACCAAAATGTTATGGAAACCAAAGTGGGTTCTCTCCTAGCGAGTTAAATCGGACTCTCCATCAGAAGTAGTTGTCTCACAAAGTGAAGTATATTTGCGGCAAATAGGAGACCCTGAGGGATCATTTCCAGAGTCATGGTGTCCCTGGACAAAGGGAAGCAAGGACATTTGTTTCGGATGGGAATGAATATTCAAAAGGGAGAGGCAGGTATTCTCTTGTGCAGGCTCAGGTGGAAAACATGTCCCACATACACTGCAGGTTATGGTGATAAGGCCTAAGCTCCTCCTGGAGAGATGTTAGCACTGAAAACAAGGCAAAGATCTTAGGCATAGCTCTTGTGGTGAGGCCTGGTCTGGTTCAGGGAGGTTGGTGATCGCATCTCCTTAACGTAACAAAAGGGAAAAAAAACCAATTTGGAAAAACGGTTAAATGCTTCCAAACCCACCCTTGAGTTCCTTGGGGCAATTAGTTGGTGACAAAAATACTTTGGGCAGCACTTTGGGAACACCTCAAAAATGTTTGGGACACAGTGTAAGCAGATGTGAATGTGTGTGGGTATGGAAATTTCCAGCAAACAGACTGGCAGGGCTTCTGCCAAGGCAGTTGCAGTTGAACTTTATTGTATAGTCACAGGCTTGGTGTTCCACCAAGAACAAGACTAGCTTTTGGACTTCCCCAAAAGCTGTGGCTGGGGACAAGCAGAACCATGTGCTTGTGACGGGGATGCCGCTGTGGTGGGGCAGGTCATCAATGCTCGTGGAACTTTAGTGGTGGAGGTGCTGTCCATGCAGAACAGCTCTGTGGATGTGCATGCATGCAGGCAGGCACACAAGGAGGAGGTCGTGGGGCTCCCCTCCTTCCTGGAATGGTGCACAGCCTAAGTGGTGGTACAAGGAGGGTCCTAGGAAAATGGGAGGGGCCCTGAAATAATTCGCTAGGAATAACTCATGCCCTTAATTGGTTTTCTCCGGGTTGATGTGGTCTGAGAAATAAGGATTGCTTGCATTTAGGTCTATGCTAATACGATAGGTATAACAATCACGGTAATTACCCCAGCAAGGGAGCCTCACCAACATTCCAGCCACCGCGATAAGTGCGTGTGTTCATCACCTCAGTTGCACCTGGAAAATAAGTGCTGTTAGTTCCGTTTTACAGATGAGGTAACCGGAGTGAGTGAGGTTCAGGAGTTAACCAATAGCAGAGCTGGGATTCACATCGAAGTCTAGATGCAAAAGGCTGTGCGTTTACCATGCTTCCACATTTATTCTTAAGAGTGAAGCCAATGTATATGATGTCACTCCCTTCTTCTTACCAAAGCAGAATGCACTAGACACTATGGGCCTGGAATTACTGTTACACATGACGGATTTAAAAGTGCTGGGACCAGTGGGCTGGCCCAGTGGCACAGTGGTTAAGTTCACACTTTCCACTTCTCAGTGGCCCAGGGTTCTCCGGTTCAGATCCCGGGTGTGGAGATGGCACCGCTTGGCAAAAGCCATGCTGTGGTAGGCGTCCCACGTATAACGTAGAGGGAGAAGGGCATGGATGTTAGCTCAGGGCCAGTCTTGCTCAGCAAAAAGAGGAGGATTGGCAGTAGTTAGCTCAGGGTTAATCTTCCTCAAAAAAAAAAAAAAAAAACTTGCTGGGACCAGTTCATAGAGAATACAAACCTATGTGTGCTGGGAAATAAAGAGGCAATTCACTGCCAGCAAAGGATTTGGGTTTTTAAAAAACCTTGTTGGACAACCTGGACATCTCTTTGGCTATTAGGTGGAAATTATGTTCATTGCACGGATGTAGTAGCAACAACTTTTCATAGTTCTTAAACAAATTAAAAATGACTGCTCTTTCTTTGTTCCAGGCAATTAGATCTACTGATCTCTTGCCTCATCTTAAAAAAAGAGACTAGTTTTAGTAATTGTAAAAGATAAGCACTCTATAAATGTACTTAAAACCGGTGACTTGTACATTGTAAACAGATAAGTTTCATGGTGTGTAAATGATATCTCACTAAAATGCTAAAAATAGAAGTATACTTCATATTGAAGTTATGTATATCTCTACACAGTTTCTTCAGTGATATACATACACGCACTGACTTTATCTAGTCGTAATTTGTACTTAAGATAGCGTTGCATTCCCTTTTCTCCTGTTGTGTATGGTTGCACAGATTCCCTCGTATCACTTGTCATTTTTCCATCAGCCATTGTGTGGCTCCTACACAACTGGACTGTTTCCAGGGCTTTGCTGTTACAAATGTCGCTGTTTCATAGAGGTTTGTACATACAGCTTTTACTCCTTAAGATAAATTTCCAATAGCGGGATTACTAGGTCAAAAGCTGTGACGCGTTTAGGATTCTTGCTATATGTTGCTAGAAGTAGCGCATCAATTTCAATGCCACTGACAACTTGAAGTTCACACGTATCTTGCTGGTCTTCCCAGCCTTTTCCTTGACTTGATGTATTTGTGTGGCTAATATCATGGTGGAGTCTATAACTTTGGAAAAGTTCAACTCGTATTCCTTATTTATCCCCTGTATACCGAGAAGTTTTCTGCAAGTGAATATTTTAAAGATGACGTATTGCTCACTCTCAAACTAAAATGAAATACATTTGTATAACCTTTCTAGTATTTAAAAATAATAAATGACTTCCCTGACTTCTCTTTCTTACTTTTCCCCTGTGTGTGGTACGATTTTCTCCTTCCTTGTTGTTACAAAGATATTTATAGCATCTCCAAGCAATTAACACTGAAAACTTTAAAAATCTAAGCCTCGCATTTCCTAAATGAGATTACAGATCCTGTAGAACGTTGGTGAAAATGGCCATCTAAGTTTGTCATTTAGCTGTTATATTCATCCTATGTATTTAAGTAATAATTAGTTAAAAAAAAAAAAAAGGGGGGGAGGAAATTAATGTGACTTCTGCATTTGGCGCTGAGGAGTCTAAATTAAGACTCCAGACTAAATTGTGGCAATCAAATGATGAGAAACTTGAAGGCTAAACAATGTCTTATGCTTATCTTGAATTTTTCAAAGCACACAGTAGGTACTTAATAGGTTCTCATTAAATGAAATGAAATTTTCAGTTTTGAGCAAACTCTCATGATTCCAGTCAGTAGGAAGAAACGTCAGATGTGGTCTGAAGGCTGGGTCTATCTACGGGAAGAATAAACATCTGCCCTCAAGGTGAGAACTCATAGGAAAAGATCCTCCTAGCATTTATCATCAGCTACAGTGTCCATCTTCTTTAAGAAGTTACCAGCTTCTTTTGTATTCACTCTGCTTGTTAGGGGGCAGCTGATGACCACCATTACAGAAAATTGAGCCGAAACTCTGAAGTCCTGTGGTTTGTCTAAGGTCGTGTAAGTGAGAGCAGAATTAGGACCACCTCTCAGATTCTTATCCTCATACGGGGGTTTTCCAAACAATTGCCCTTTGGAGTAGATGATGCTTGCTCTGCTGCCCTTGCAGAAAGTCACCCCAGAAGATTAATATGCCAAGGCAGAAGGAAAGCTGTTCAGTTTCGTTTACCTCGGGGTGGAGGACCTAAAAATGGCAAAATGCAGTTTAAAAAAGAAAAATTTAGTCTTACTTTTCCTTGTGAAATAAATGGCAATTTTCTTTACTTGTGAGCTAGTGAAAGCTTTGAAGAATGTCATGTCAAAAACGAACAGGCCTGGGGCCAGCCCAGTGGTGCAGCGGTTAAGGTTAAGTCCGCAGGTTCTGCTTCAGCGGCCGGGGGTTCACCCGCCCAGATCCCGAGTGTGGTACACACCGCTTACCAAGCCATGCTGTGGCAGGCGTCCCACATATAAAATAGAGGAAGGTGGGCACAGATGTTATCTCAGGGCCAGTCTTCCTCAGCAAAAAGAGGAGGATTGGCGGCAGATGTTAGCTCAGGGCTAATCTTCCTCAAAAAAGAAAAAACACCCAAAAAACCAGCCTACATACACCAGTATACCAGCTATTCTTCTGGAGGGAAGTAAAATTCACTTGCTGATCTCTTATTTGGCTCTCAGTGTACTATATTATAGCCCCTCATATTATGTCAAAACAAAACCAATAAGAAACAGACCAAAAAACCCCCAAAAACCCGCTTGCTCTTTACTGTGTGTCTCTGACAATGTTTTGGACTTTCCTCAGCGAACGTTTCTTGTTCATGAGGTGGTCATCTACTGTGAGGATTAGTGAACAGAAACCTCATCAAGTTGGGGTTGGGAGGATAGAAGGGGGAGCTCTCAGGCCCTGTGTGGACAGCAGAGCCCAACAGGAAGAAGAGGGACTTCCTCTTCTTGCCCAGCAACAGCTCAGCCGGCGAGAGGCGGTCACCACTCAGCCAGTGAAGGGCCGCCCCACCTGGAGCTCTTGTTGACAGCAGCACTTGCAACTCCCTCTCCACTCTGCAGACGTCTCTCCTCCCTTGCTGCCGAGCTGCTTGCTTGTAGCCCACCGTGGTTGCAATTCTTTACTGATCCCGAATAAGCCCATGTTTTGCTGAAGAAATAACCGGTTGTTAATTTGTCTAAGGACGATACTTCTGTGTGTATTGCAGCAGCAAAGGGGTTCAGACCCGAGAGCCAGATGCCCTCCTCATTCTATAGGTGTGAACCCTGATCCTAGGAAGGTGACAGGACTTGTTAAAACCGTTGACGGGGACGTTTGTTCCATGTGGTCCTTTTCTATCCTGGAATGGAGTCCTTCACCCACCCCAAGCGAGGGGATCGTCAACAACAAGTTCAAATATTTGGAGGAAGCAAAGACATGAAGAACTTTTAAGAAAACATGCTGCTGAGAGGCGAAAGAAGCCTCATTTTAGAAGGGCCAGTCCTGAACTACAAACTTCTCTTCCTTTTTTCCCTTTCCAGCCAGAACTACAGATCGCTGGCAAGGACCTGAAGACAATCCAGAATAGGAGGACAGGGCAGCTAATGGCAAAAAGGGGAGGCAAGTTCTTTCCTTTGGCTTCAGGGTAGTAATTTGAAAAGAACACAGCCCTGCAGGATCGTGAAGTCTTGTTGTTCTTTACTTCCGCTGGGTTTCTGATTCACTTAATTACTATAGAGGTACATCAAGATTTGGCATTTTTCTTGAAAACATCTTGTAAATTTTAAATAAGTTATAGAATTAGAAGTTGAAAAATTCACAAGTAAAATTTTCTAAAAATCTGTCAGGCTTAGTAGATCTTCTGATAGTTTTCAAAACTAGATTGCTCTATTTATATAAAATAGTGAGATAAATTATATGCCGACTAACTGATAACATCTTAGGACCTTGGAACAAAAACCATGCCTCACTAGTAAATGTCTGGTTAATTCCAACAAAATATGCTTCTAAAGCCAAGTAAGATCATTGGAAATACTATATAAATATGTGAGATCAAAGTCTTCCCCAAAACATGAAACATATGTAAAATGCTGCCAGTATGGTACGCATGTTTCTATTTCAATGTAACTTCCCTTGCTTTGGTATTGTTTGAAAAATTTAGCCATTACGTTTTTGTTGTTGTTGTTCCAATCCAAAAGATAAGTGAAAATTTAGGTATGGACTAATTTTATTCCAATCTAGAGTTGATGAATTATGCCAACTTTTGTGACCAGGTATCATGTGAAGTATTTATGTGGAATATTAAGCAAGAGAAAGAAAGAAAGGAATACTTTGTATTAGCTGGGATTCTCCAGGGAAACAGAACATGTGTATGTGAAGAGGTTTGCTTTGCAGAATTGGTTCATTTGATTACAGAGGCTGAGAAGTCCCGCCATCTGCCATCTGCAAGTTGGACCCAGGAGAGCCAGTGGTGTATTCAGTCCAAATGCAAAGGTCTGGGTTCCAGGGGGAACTGACGGTGCAATTCTGTCTGAGGCAGGAGAATACCAGTGTCCGGCTCATGCAGTCAGGCAGAAGGGGCGAATTCTGCCTTCCTCTGCTTTTGTGTCTTCAGGCCTTCAGCGGACTGGGTGAGGCCCGCCTGCACTGGGGAGGGAAAGCTGCTTTACTGAGGCCACCGACTCAAATGCTAACCTCATCCAGAAGCATCCTCGCAGACACACCCACAAAAAATGTTACCTAAATATCTGGGCACCGCATGACGCCGTCAAGTGGTCACATGAAATGAACTGTCACAAAGCCACTCTTTTCCAACTTGCCTCCCATATTCATCTCCGTAAATCATATTTAATACCAAAATAAAGACAATTGCAGAAGAGGAGCTGAAGTCCTTGGGTGATGCTGACTCTTCTCCTTGATATCCTGTTACTTAAATACTATGATGTAAAAATAATGCTCACCTATGTCAATAAAAATTGACTATAATATGAAGCCAATACAGCTATGTTACACGAGAGGGAATAAGGGTGGAAAGAAAACATTATACTAAGGGTATTATGCTAAGCGAAATGAGTCAGATGGAGAAAACCAAATACAGTATGATCTCACTCATATGTGGAAGATAAAAGAAAATCAACAATAATAGACAAACACATAGACACAGAAAATGGGTTGGTGGTCACCAGAGGGCAAGGGAGGAGGGGGAAAAGGGGAAAAGGGCACATGTGTACAGCGACGGATGGCAATTAGACTTTGGGTGGTGAACATGACGTAGTCTACACAGAAGTTGAAATATAATGATGTACACCTGAAATTTATGTTATAAACAAATCTTACTTCAATAAAAATAAATAAATAAGTGAAAACAATAGGAAATACTGTTTATTAATACTGCTTCATAAGGAGTGAATACTTCATGACCGTGAAGTCTTCGTTTCTGCCAGTCACGGGGTCATAGCTGGTAGTTTTAACTACCTTCTTCCACTACCCATTCTGTATTCCCTTTTGCCTTCAGCAAGCACTTCAGCTTGCTGAAAAAAAGTCGTTTATCTTTTCCTGCTGGGATGACCCAAACCTTCATTCCAGAAGGGTCTGGGCCATTAGTACTGCTGCTTCGACGAGGCTACTGTAGTTTTCCATTTCCTCATTTTTGGAATGGAGGGTGTCGTAATTTATTCCAGCTTTTGGTTCTTCTCATTGTGGCCAATAGTCTTTCCATGTGTAAGTACTTTGATTCTATCAAAGGTGTCATTTTTATCTTTTTGCTGTTCTGCGACATGTACCTGTGTATTCCATTGGCACTTAATCCTTCTGGCTGACCACAAAGCCCCATGAGGTTTTATGGAGTACCTGCAGAATGGAGACTCCAGCCCATCTATGCCTTGTGAAGATACACAGTGCTGTTAGCACTGAATGCCAGGGATGGATAAATATCCGTTCTAAGTATATGGGTAGCTCAAATCTTATGTAAACTCTTACACTGGTTACTCCACTAAAAGGAAATGAAATTCATTTGCTGGATTCTTACTTGACTCCAAGCTTACTATGTTATAGATCCTCATGGTGTTTTAAAACAAAACAAAAACAAATACTAAAAACTATTCAGTTCAACCGAACACCTTAGTTAGGTGTTGGCTCCCCGGGCCTGAGTGGAGAAGAGAAACAGGTGGCAATCTAGAAAAAGCCAGATAGCTCCTCCCTGTCACTGGAGTGCAGGGAACATCCCTGAACACTGCATGGCACAGCCAGCTCTGCTTCCTGCTTTGGCTGCTTGTCTGTCCTCATTATTGTCCCTTCCTTTCTTTCCTTAGGGAGCTCTCCTGCTGCTCATTTTCCGAGGAGATACTTGCAGAAGGAATCTTAAATCTTATCTCTGGGTTTCCTGAATCTTTTAATGAGCTCTCCCCAGGAGGTGACATTTTATTCGTGAGAGACCACAGGGCCCCTCAGTGCCAGGCAGCTGGGTCTCAGGTCAGTCTTTATGAAGGTCACTGTGCACAGAGCACAGAGCACTGGACCAGCAGCCGAGGGAAGGGTTGGCAGCCTTTCACACATGGAGAGAGAACCTAGAAGAAAAACCACACCGATTCATAACAGCCGTTAAACAAGTTACTGGTTGTGAGATGCTTAGAATAGTTCCTGCTACACAGTGAGTGTTTGATAAAAGTGAAACAAGTCAATTTAGATGAGACAAGTTGGGTGGCTGGGGTCTGAGTTGCAAAGAGGCTTTAGGGATGTGTAGTGGGTTGAACAGTGTCCCCCTAAAATTCACGTCTACCCAGAACCTCAAAATGTGATTTTATTTGGAATAAGGGTCTTTGCAGATGTAATTAAGGTAAGGATTGAGATGAAGCCATCCCAATTAGTGTGGGCCCTAAATCCAACAAAAAGTATAAGAGGGAGAAGAGGAGAAACAGAGGGAGAAAGGAATGTGAAGACAGAGGCAGAGGTTAGAGCGATGCTTCAACAGGCCAAGGAGCGCAAGGAAATGCCAGCAACTGCCGGGAGCCAGGAGAGAGGCGGGAATGTCTCCCAGAGCCTCCAGAAGGAGCCAGCTCAGCCCGCACCCTGATTCTGACCTTTGGCCTGCAGAACTGAGAGCGTGATCTTCTGTTGTTCTAAGCCTCCCAGTTTGTAGAACTTTGTTGTGGCAGCCGTAGAAAACGAACACAGATTTCTGTCTTAAGTCTACGCAAATTCTGTGCTTTTTAGGTCGTAGAAAAATACAAAGAAATTTTGTTCTGGAAGAGTGGGTTGAAAGAGTGTGTCTGTCTACAAATATTCTTGCGACCTGAGTCCAGACAGACTTGTGGATGCAGAGAATATGCAGTGAACACGTACTTCAGTCTAGTATTAGAGGCATTTTGGGTTTTCTTCCAACCCACACATTTCTCTGAAAGCAACCTTCATGAACCCTGACAGCCATATTTATAATGTGTGACACTGCTTTCTCCCATAGCCACAGCTGTTTGTCCCTCGGGGCAAGCGACCGCTGACTTCTTAGGCTAGCTGAAGTCTTTCTCACAGTGCTTTGGAACTGGCATTCAAAGGCAGGGGTCAGTTTTTGCTGGTTACTTAACTGAAGGATATATCAAGGTGAGAGGACTCAGTGGACCACATGAGAACCTGCAAAGAGAAAAAGAAAAAAGCAGTTATAGAGATAGAGACAGGATCAGAGAACCAAGAGACAGGGACGGAGAGATGACCTGCCTGGGTTTCTAGTTGAAATCCCCGAGGCTCCTCATAACGGATTCACTACCAGTGGAAGGCAGTTAGAGGCCGGCGGGTAAGGTGGGGGCTCTGGAGCCAGGCCGCCTTGGGTGAGTGACTTGACCTGTCAGGTTCCTCACGGTAGCTGGAACTCATCACAGTACCTCCATCAGAGAGTTGTTCCCTGGATTAAACGTAAAAGTGTTTCAGATGAGTTCAGGGAACTCAAGGGCATTGATGGGAAGCGCTTAGGAGAGAACGTCACATGTGCCCAGGAGGGGTTGGCTGTTGCTGTTATTACCTCATCTCCCCAAGGTGGGTTTTGAAACATGTCATGCTTCTGTCACCATCCATGCTTATTAGTGAGCAGCACGTTGAAGCTGCTCTTCCGTATGTGTTTATACTTTTAGCTTGGCAGTAGATCAGCTCACCGTGACAGAGAGTAAACATCAGCCACAGCACACGAAGGTCATTTTTCCCCTTCCTGACAATATTTTAAGTCAATAAGCATCCTAAAACACAAAGTAAATAAGAGTGAAATGCTCCTTCACTTCTGGGTCTATTTGCTGTGAGTGTGCTCGCTCACACCTCGCTGTTCTCTTTCTGTGTGCTCAGTCAGCACAGTCTTACTTTATTACGTCAATGTGTGAGGCAAGTCATAGTGCCTACTCTAGTTTAAGCAGAAATACTGGGTGAGAAAAGACAAAAGGGTTATTTTAAATGCTTGTTCTTCTGCGAGGTAAGCAAGAGTTTGAGCTCGTTGGCTCGGGAGGAAGGCAGATTCCCATGAGGCAGAGAGTTGCACACCCGTTTAGGTATGTATGTGGACAGATTTCGGCCCTTTGGGTCAGGTTCAGATAAAGAAGAGTTTAGTGCTTTGCATATTAAAGAAACAACAATCCTTAGTTTCTCCCTAAGTCAATGCTGGGGATCCAAAAACTGAGATGTTGGAGAAATCCTGGAACAGAAAGGTATGGACCCACATTACGCTGGTTGGCCCTGAAGAGAAACTGCTAGAGATGGTGGGATGGCTGAGAGGCTTTGGGGCAGTGACATAGCTATTCTATTTTAAATTATTGCCTTTGCGGTTGGTTGTAAATCCTACTCGTTATCCCCAAATCTTCAGTAAAATCTGTTATGCACTGGAATTCAGGCGCCGGATGGAGCTGGTTAGAGCCAAACAATTATGGCAGCTGCACAGGCTACACAGGAAGCCGTCTTGACACAAATTTTGTGTGAGAGCCTTTCCATTTGGTGTAAAAGCTGAAGACATCAGGCACCTCTGTGTTTTAGCTGTTTTTTAGGACTTTTTTTGAAACTTGTCTGTCCTTTAGAAACACCAGGCAGAAAAGTGCACTCAAATTGTCCAGTAGCCCATTTACTGGTGGCAGTCTGGACTGTGCTTTACTTAAGGAAAACAAGAAACCAGTCGTCCCTGGTCCCAGCGATAACCGTAGCAACTCGAAGAGGACTAAGGACCACTTCTGCAAACTCTCACCTCTCCACCAGCACAATGGGATGAACATTACCGCGCTGACTGTTACTATGAGCTCCATGAAGGAAAGACGGAGACCTGGTCAAAAAATGCAGATGCCAATATCAGCGTCTGGAGGTTATAGTAAATTGGTCTCCCTCTGTTCTGATCTACATGTTAGGGAAATAAAATTGCCCTTCAAAAGCATTTATGTTTTTTTAAAAAAGTTATTACTGAAAAGCATACAGAATAGTGTAACAAACCCCCAAGGACCCCATCACCAATTTCGACAGTAACCAATCTTGTTTCATCTTTACTCCATTTTCTTCCTCCTTTTTAACTTCATCATTTCATTCATAAATAGTTTAGTCTGTGTCTCTAAAAGGCAATGATTCTTATTTTATATATAGCCACAATATAATGATCACACCTAAAAATAATTGATAATAATTCCTTAATATCGTCAAATAGTCCATTAGTATTCAAACTTCACTGACTGTCTCATAATGTTTATTATTTAAAAATTTTTAACATTTGTTTTCATCAGGACCCAACAGAGGCCACACTGCCCTTCCCTCCTTTCTTTCCATGTAATTCATTTGTTGAGGACCTGGGGCATTTGCCCTGAAGCTTCCCTCCTTCTAGACTTTGTTGATTGCATCCCTGTTGTATTGTTCAATAGATTCTTCTCTCCTGTGTTTCCTATTGGTGGCAGTTAAATCTTGAAGCTTAATATGATGTACTTTCACCTTTTTTTTTCCCTTTTCAAAATTACTTTGTAAGTAATAGTGTGTAATTTCTTCAGGAGGCAAAAAAAATGTCTGATTGTTTTTCTTCCTGTTAATAGCAGCCATTGATGACCACTGCCTAGTCATTTTTAGGGATCAGCAAAATGGTAAATTTCACACTATTATTTTCTAGAGGGAGAAACTTACCCTGACTGTTTGGTTAGTCTAAGGTAGTTCATCCGGGAAAGACAGGCTAAATGCTTGATTCTTTCCTTTACTAGTTCTTAGCATTATGAGTTAACCTCCCTACTATCTCCCAAAGGTGACCATTGTCCTGTAGTATTATTTATGATATTATAATTATTATTAATAAGTATTCATTATTATTATTATTTAATATTTTACTCATAAATTCAAGCATATTTGGTATGTTTCAATTCATCGCAGTTATTTTTCTCATGAAAGTGGCTCTTCTTACCCAAAGGAAGCCTCTTCAAGTTGGCTCTGAGTTCTTTTTGTTAGCCGTTTTCTAACAGGATAACACGTCTCAGGGTTATTTAATGTGTTTTCTGACTCAGAACTACAAGCAGCCGTTTCTCAAATGGCATGTCAAGACCAAGGTGAAGGTGTGGGGGTGCTCCTTGCTACTTGTTTCCAGGTCTGTTCAATGGACAGTTAGGACTTTTTAAAAAGATAAACACGTCATGAATTCATTCTGATATTCACAATTAAATATTTATGGATATTTACTTTAACCTCATTGATTCTACATTCACATCTCCTTTATCCCGCACGGGAAATCTCAGTTCTCAGAAGTACCAGCGTAATTATTTCTTTCTTCTACCACACGCAGACAACGGCGCCAGAATACGAACACCACCATCAGCCACTGTGCTCCGGGGGTCATTGTTCTAAACTGCAAATCTGATCAGGTCATACCTCTGTCTAAACTCCTTGTTGCTCTCCCACCTCCTGAAGAACAAAACCCCAGCAGGTTAACACGCCATAAAAGGCACTCTGTGGGGCCAGCCCCGTGGCCCAGTGGTTAAGTTCGTTCACTCTGCTGCGGCGGCCCAGGGTTTTGCTGGTTTGGATCCTGGGCGCAGACATGGCACAGCTTGTCAGGCCACGTTGAGGCGGCGTCCCACATCCCACAACTAGAAGGACCTGCAACTAAGATATACAACTGTGTACAGGGGGATGTGGGGAGATAAAGGAGAAAAAGAAAATACTGGCAACAGTTGTTAGCTCAGGTGCCAATGTTTAAAAAAAAAAAAAAAGGCACTCTGTGATCTGCCCCTATACCATTGAAATGCCGTGTTCCACTTTCCCATCCTACTGAACTCTGAGTCATCCACCCAAGTCCAGATCAGAAGCTTTTTTATGCTGCATTCCCCCTATCCCGGCGCAAATGGCCATTCTTTCTCTGTGTTCTTCTCTGCCTCGTATAGGCTCTTATTGGTGCATTGACCAAACTGAATTCTAATTATTTACATATATATGTGTTCTCTATTAGATTGTGCACATCCTGATGGCAAGGCCCATTCAATTTTGTACTCCCAGCATCTAAGTTAAGTCCATGAGAAATAGAAGGTGCTTGATAAGTACTTGTTTAACTGAGCCGATTTAGTATGACTGAAGAGGTGCAAAATCTAGCAATTTTGCTTTCTGATGTTTAAGAAACTCTCTCTGCAGTTATTTTAAGAAATTTATTTTCTGCTGGTAATATCACATTGCTAGGAATTAAACAGAGACACAGAGAAATTATTTGCAAAGGCAAACTTGCTCTTGTATCTTTCAGGACTAAGGTGAATACAATGATAATGGTAACAATAATGTCTGTGGACACCAGCAAACCTCTGAGCAGGGACCCAGGAGTCCTCTCTCGAATGTTAACAGGCAGGATGCTGGAGGGTCTTCAGTGTCTGTGTGTTGCCCAGTAGTAGATTGCATTTGTGATATTCCCCCTAATCAGGCTCAGTTCTGCCCCACAGAGGACAAAAGCAGAGAATAAAGTTATTCTATGATATCCTTTTCTAACAGATTTTTTTTTTTTTTTTAAAGATTGGCACCTGAGCTGACAACCGTTGCCAATCTTTTTTTTTTCCTCTGCTTTTTTTCTCCCCGAATCCCCCCGGTACAGAGTTGTGTATTTTAGTTGTGGGTCCCTCTAGTTGTGGCATGTGGGACGCTGCCTCAGTGTAGCTGGACCAGCGGTGCCGTGTCCGTGCCCAGGATCTGAACCAGTGAAATCCTGGGCTGCTGAAGGGGAGCGCATGAACTTAACCACTCTGCCCCAGGGCCGGCCCCTCTAACAGTTTTAAACATTGGCTTTTCACAGTCACCAGGGAAATGCAAATGAAAACTACACTATACACCCACTAGAATAGCCAAAATTAAAATGTTCATAGTTTCCACTGCTCCATGTCAAAGCACTCCTCGTTTGTTAATAATTGTGCTTCCTTTCTCCTCCTTTTCCTCTAATGGCCTCTACATAGATGCCATGCCAGTTCTCTCTCTCCACCCTCCTTCTTTCGTATTTCTCATTGTCATTTGGGGATTTCCGGATCATCTATTTGCAAGAGTATCCTGTAGGTGAGAAGGGGCCAGAAGAGCAATCCAGTCTAAGTGATTTTGATGTTTTTCTAATACAGTATCTCTCCTTTCTGTAGTTACAAAACCAACTGGCTTCCTCTAATCTAGTGTCTTCATGATTCTTTGTGAAGTCTTGCCTTTTTGCATTTATGGACCTAATGGTTCCAGCCCAGTCCTATTCCTGAACCCTCGTTAGCAGACAAAGGATATGGTTTCTGCATCCAGAGATATTGCTCATTATTCAGAGATAATTTAGGAAACAAACATTTTAGTGTGTGTGCTTTATGATATCTACAGTACTGGGCTCCCTCTCCTCCACTCTCTTCCTTTGTGTATCCTGGATGTTAACTGTTTTTGGCATCTGAAGTCAGCAGTTTTAGTTCATGAAGCCACAGCAGAGCTGTAGGTGTTTCTGAGAAGAAAAGGATGCCCAGAAGAGTCCTAGAAGTGACAGTTGTCAGAAATCGATAGTAAATATTCACTCCCCAAAGCATGGGGCCCCCTCATCAGTGAGAACTGCTGTGATCAAAGAGGGCAGTGTGCGATGGGAGAGTTGGAGGCAGAAGGTTTAGAATGTGCTTGGGTGAGGAGTAACATAGAGGTGGCAGGTTCAAGAAAACAGTCGTTCTAAAAGAGAGGGGGTATAGGAAACGGGAGTTAGGAGCTGATGCAGGAGCCCTGTGAACCAAGTTAAGATCTGAAATTGAGGCGCGGCTTGGTGCCGGAAGCGGCATTTATTACAGCAGTTGAAGACGGAGCTCTCGAGCTGAGAAACTGGGAAAGCTGGCCCCTCCCTCACTTCAAAATGTCCTCCTTCTAACTGAGAAAAATCCTGCTCGTTCTAATGTGACCAGCAAAGTAATTCTGCACCTACAACGTCCAAGAAAGCTAAACAAAAGGGCAAAAAAAAAAGAACTGAAAATAGATTCAAAACTTCCCCGCAGACTAAGAAGACTCGCTAGAACGATACTGCCCCGGAGCAGCGGAGAACGGTAACACAGCATCCCAACATGAATAAAGGAGGGAAAATCGTAAAGCAATTGCACTCAGAAAGGAAGACAATAAAATAATAACTAGGAGAACTCGGGGAAGACACGGCCAACAAAGGGAAGGTGATGGTCCGTCAATAGGAGCATGTGAAATGGTAACTAGTAAAATTCAGGACAGAAATAGAAGAAACAGAAAGAATCATTTCATAAATAAAGACTAAATTATGAAGAGCAAAAGGGGAAATGAATACTACAGAAGGCACGACAGGACACAGAGTATACACATGGGAAAAGTGAGGAAAGTGAAAGAGAAATAAGCAGAAAGGTTTTTTTAAAAGGAGAGAGACAATGAAAGTTCTAAAAGATAGGCAAAAGTGATCCAAAATATAAATAATGGGAGTTCTTCCAGTTGGAGAAATACCGAAAGAGTGGAGTTAAGCAAACATTAGAAAATGTTCTGAAATAAGGCTTGAATTTGTATGTTAAAAGACACGTTCAAGACATGAGAAAACTGTCCCAGAATGATCAATACTGAGACACATCCTACAAACACGTATCCCAGCAACTCTAGAGCTATCCTACTAACACTAGTAGCAAACTTTGGGCATCTGGGCAAGAACATTGTGTCATTTCTAAGGGAAAGAAAACCAAGTTAGTGCAACTCAATCAGTTCGAACAGAAATGGAACAATACCGGTCAGACACTTAAGGAAAGCAAGTTTGAGCCGACTCAGGGAATACTGTCCTCGTTACACCTTACTGAGGCATCTCCTAGAGGATAAAATGCACCCACCCAAAAGACGAGCAGGGAGACCTCAGCAAAAGGACGGGGGTGAACCTTGAACATATTTAACAATGGAACTAGGATTCAACAAGAGCGTAAGGGTCACCAAATAAAGTGTAAATAGGAACATTGTATTTGCGTAAACTTTCATGAGGAAGGCTGTTCTTTTAAAAATTACAGTTCTGTGATATTTTTATTCTAGTGTTTGTCTTTATAATCAGACTTTTATATAACACCCTCAGGACCTCCTTTCTTCAGACGGTATCTATTGATTCCTACTGTAAGCATCAAGTGAATTAGCTTGTAGCTCCTTCCTCCTCTCTTTTCTCCATAGCTTTCCCTACCCAATTTTAGTCAACAATATCATCGTTTGTTATGGGCTAAATTGTGTCCTCCCAAAATTCATGAGGTAGGTATATGCTTAGTTTTACAGGAAAATGCCATCTCCTTTTCCAGAATGGTTGCACCACTTTACGTTCCCACCAACGGTGTATGAGAGCTTCAGTTGTTTCGACAACTTGCCAGCATATGGTGTTGACAGTCATTGTAAATTTAGCCATTCTGACGAGTATGTAGTGAGTGGTATCCCAACGTGGTTTTGGTTTGTGTTTCCCAATGACTAATGATGTCAAGCAAGTTTTCTGTATGTTCCCATTTCCCACACCCCCCATGATTGAAGCTTATTCTTTAATACTAAATTGTCCAAACCCTCAAAATCCTATTGGGATTATGACCAAAATTGCTTATACATTGATTTGGGAGGTGTCACACTTTTCCTATTTGGTCTTTCTCTCCTCCTTCCGTTACTCAAAGCTTTTGTCTCAGGAAGCATTTTTATTTTATTTCATATAGGTTCCAAGCTAGTGTTGTTAGGATTATTCCTAGATGTTTTATGTATTTATGGGTATTATAAACAAGATATCTTTTTAAAAAGTTTTCTCTGTTTATTGATACTACCTAGGAAAGATTGATTTGTAGATGTTTATTCTGTATCCTGCAACATTATTGAACTTTCTTGTAAGTTACAATAGTTCATCAGGTCTAGTTATAATCATATCACATTGATTAAGTCTTTTTCAAACATATATATCTTCTTTTCCTTCTGCTTTTTTATTGTACTATCCAGAACAGTGGTTCTCAAGCTGGGTGATTTTGCCTCCCAAGAGACATTTAGCAATTTCTGGAATCCGTTTTGATTGTCATAACTGGAGGAGGTACTATCTAGTAGGTAGAAGCCAAGGATGCTGCTAGACATCTTACAACGCATAGGACAACTCCCCACAACAAAGAGTCGTCTGGCTCAAAACGTCAATGGTGCTGAGGTTGAGAAACCCTGCTTGAGGACTTCCAGAGAAGCACTGAGCAGTGCTGAGGAGAAAGCAAGCTTGTTTTACGCCTCACTTTAATGTGAAAGTCTAACATATTAATAAGTATAAAATTGGATATAAATTAGCAATTATGAAGTGGGAATTTATTCAAGCATGTTTTCTTAACCAGTTAATTCTCCAGTGGTGACAAGCTCACCATGACAGTGATTCTCAAGAAGGATGAGTTGTAGAAAAGGCATGAAGAGGTAGGTAAAGAAGTCAACTACGTGGCTGACTGGGGCATGCCCCTCCTCACTACAGTTACTTAAAGTGCTGCACAAGGTTAGTTAGCGTCAGCCAGGCTCCATTGGACCTGCATAGAGAAGACTGTGCCCTTATATTTTGCTATTAAAACAATGACATTGTTCCCAGAGAAGGTCTTCTTTGGGTTGTAGTCTTCTGTGAGCTTAACGTATGTCTGAATAGGTCTATTTTGCTATAACTGTTATTAATTTTTCCCCTCAGCTTTCTGAAGATGTTTTTTCCATTTTCTCTTTCATCTAATATTAACGAGAAATCTGTTAATGTCAGTTTTCATTCTTTCTAAGTGATGTCTTTCATGGGGAGCTGTTTCATCCTTGATGCTCTAAAATTTCGCAATGGTTCTTTCTCAATTTCTCTCTCCTCCTGGAGCTCTAGGTAGGTCTCTCATTGGAACTCCATGTCTTAACATTTTAAATACCGTTTCTTTATTCCTTTGCCTGAGAATTTCTTAGCCACTTCTAGATCACTTGTTTGACTAGCTGTGTTTAAATATTTAGCCCATTTGCTAACCTGAAGTTTTTCCAAGATACCTGATTCCTTCTTATGACCACTTTCTCTTGTTTCAAAAAACATCCTCTGTTCTGTGTAAAATTAAAAGCTTTACGATGGTCTCAGTTTCAGTGGTCTGTTTTCTTATTGTAGGTGCTTCTGTTATGTATTGGCTTTCCTCAAGTTTGGGAGGTGGCTCTGTTACACAAACTAACAGAACACAGAGTCTGAGCAGGTGCTGCTCCACATACTGTATATATTTACTTAGTCCTCTTGTTAACCTTATGAACTAAGTACTATTAACTCCACTTTACCCATGACTAAACTGAGTCACTGAGTGAGGTCAAAACTTCCAGGCCATGGAGCTGGTAAGTTTTGGATCCAGGACACAACCCTACAGAGCATCTGATCTTCCCAGGCGGTACTGCCCACACGAGGCCCTGGGGTCTGACCCAAGTTTGCATGCTCATTGTTTGCTCTGGAAAACAACTACCCCAATAGCTGCTGGTTGGCCCACGATGGAGGGGTAGGGGCGTCCACATGCTTGTCTGCAGCCTCTTGGTTGTCTGTGTCCTCCTGCTCCCTAGGCTGATGAAAGGGCATCTGGGTTGCAGCTGCCTGTCCACTGTATCTCTTTCAGGTGGAAGTCACACTTTCTAGACCGAGAGCTTTCATTTTCAAGTTTATCTTTGCATTTAATCGGAATAAAACCCTACTATTTTGTAAACTTAAAATATGTGCATGAGTTGTAGGGGAGGGGTGTATTAGTGAGACCTAAGGTTTACTACTTAATTTCTACTATATCCACGTGGACTGAACCTACCAAATCCTGACTCTGCATCTGGGCGTGGCTGGGACCGTGGGAGCAGGCTTTTTGGTTTTTAAAGTCTGACACACCCACCGTGCCTCAGGAAGCTTTCACCAAACTTACATTGATGGAGCTAACCCTCCTGGTGCTCCAACAGCAATCTCTTTACACATAATTATAATGCAAAACAGCTTTATTTGTATGCAAAACAATGATTAGGATACTAGACGAAAAGGCAGGCCATCTTCTGTCAGACAGAGAAGAGAAGATTCTTAAGTAGCTGACGTTGGGTCGTACTACCACAGGAAGACCCCTGTGCTGTCCTCAGGCATTAAGCCTCTTTGGCCGAGGCTTCGGGAGTCTTTTCAGATGGATTTTCCTTCTGGGCCAGCTTTTCTAATTCCTTCTGATAGCCAACCTGGTTTTCCAGATAGCGTATGTTTCTCTTTTGTTTATCCAGAAACTTTCCCAGGAAGCGTGAGAGCTACAGAAATAAAACAGGGAAGGGCTCATTAAGGATCTTGTCTGCAACAGGAGGCAATCTAAGATCTCACTACCCAAATTATGGCCCACGAACCAGCAGTCCTGGGAGCTTGTCAGAAACGCAGACTCTCAAGTCCTGCAGCAGACCTACTAAATCAGGATCTGCATTTTAAGAAGGGCCTGGGCGATTCATATGCATACTGAAGTTCAAGGAGCACTGATTCAAGACTCCAGGTGAATACAAATATCCACTTTCAGTGAGTATGAGCATTAGGGCATCTCATCAAAAGTACATAATTTAAGTAATAAGCTACTACTGCAATGGTTTCCACCCTGTTGATTTGAATCACATGGAGGTTGAGTAGGCGCCCAGACCCCATTCCCAAAAACTTAGATTGAAGTGCTCTGGCATAATGCTCAGGCATCTATACCTGTTCAGAGCTCCTCAATGACTCCAATACGCATCTACAGTTGATAACTTTTGTACTAGGGCATTTTCTTCACTTTGACTTTCTGAGAAGCAAGGGGGTTGGTGAGAAAGAAGTTACCACTGCAAGGGAGAGTGTTCGCCATTAACCAGGAAGACTTCAGAGAATTCTATAGGATACTACGTCACTGGTAACACTCACTTTTGCAGGGACAGTCTAGGACTGTGGTTCTCAAAGTGTAACCCCTGGCTAGCAGCATCATCACCAGTGAGCTTGTTAGAAATGCAAATTCTCGGTCACCACATCAAACCAATTGAGTTAGAACTCAAACTGGGGGCGGGGCCCAGCAGGTTGTTTCAGTAAGCCCTCCAGGTGATTCTGCTGCCCGTGAAAATGTGAGCACTTCTGGTCTAGGAGATTTACAAGCCACCAACAGAAGTTATTTGATTATCCAGAGTGCACTATTCCTGGAAAGTCTTCTCTACCTTGTGTTGAGTTACGTTCCTCCTTACCAGGGCACCTACTCCTCCCACCTCTAACCTTCTCCCAGAAATAAGTTCCTACACTTCATGGCGGGGGGTCGTGGAATCAAGCACCTGGTGGATGATCTAATGCCTTGGACCCATTTCTCAGAAGCAAGTCATAATCCAGAAGTGGAAGATGACCCTGCTTTCAGAACCAGTAAACTACTTACATCAGTTTCATGATTCTCAGAAGCCAAGGTCTTCAGGTCTTGCAGGAGCTTGTTTAATGTGTTCTCCAACTCCAGAGCAGACTCCAGAGCTTGGAGTCCAGTTCCCCAGTTGTCTATATCAGGCCTCTGTTGGAGAGGAACAGGAGAGTCACTTTCCCACCTCAGGCACAGTTTTATTTCTTCCTGTTTCCTGTGTAGGATTATGATTAGGTTTGCAGAGGCCAATAGTTTCCAAGCTTTGTGACACAATGGAATCAGTGGAGAGTCTTAAAAATACTGATGTCTGGCTTTCAACTGCAGACATTCTGACCTAATTGGCACGGATGCAAGCTCAGCATCAGGATTTTTAAATGCTCCCCAGATGACTTTAATGTGCCACAAAGCATGGGTACACTAGCACAGTTGTATGCACTATTCTATTAGATTTGGAATTTCACGGTCATCGTTCAGTTCTGTTACAACTAGACGTTCAGTTTCTCTTTATAAAGCTGGAGTTAAAAGAACCTCTCAGATAAGTAGGGATGTTGCTAGATGTAATACCCCCAACTAAGGTTCAGATTGCTCTTTTGGAGTGTCTATCCCAGCAAAAGAGTTTTACTGCGTTGAAGAGACAGCCATATTAAATACTTGGACGTGCTCCGAATTAGACCAAAGCTCTGGTATAAGGATGCTCACAGCTCTGGGAAGAGGCCATTAGAGCAGTGCTTCTCAAAGTCTGCAGAGCATTGGAATCATCTGGAGAGCTTGTGAAGGGACAGCTCCCGGGGCCCCACCCCTGGAGAATCAGATTCAGTTAGTCTGGGTGGGGTCCATGAATTTGTGTTTCTAACGAGTTCTCAGGTGATGCTAGTTTTGCTGGTCCAGAGACCACACTTTGTGTGGCTCATTGAGAGAAGCCAAACAGGCACTTAGTGGCTAAGATTTACTCAAAATGAGATGAAGAGGCTACAAAGAAGACACAAGCTTGGCCTCAAAGTCAGTTGCTATAATCCCCTGTAGGAACATGAGTAACCTAACAAGTTAGGTAGCAACTAATAATTCAGCTCTCTAGACCCAGCGAAGTCCCCGTGGAGGTCACCGTAAAGTTCCATAGTCACCTGGATCACGGGAAGGCAGATTTTACTCTCATGTTTCCTTAGATATTTTAGGAACTGCCTTGCGTGTGCCCTCTTCACCTCAGCCTGGTCCTCGAAGAATGTGGCAAAAGGAGGTTCTTTGGTCTCTCCATCGTAATAACAGGCCTGGAACGGGGTGAGAATGGGGGGACTGGAGTGAGAAAAGCTGATTTTCGTGACTGGAAATCTCATGGAAACTCACTCTGTTGTCACTGTGGTTGTCCTAAAGAGGACTTCTTTGTTCAGTCTTGGGTCCTTAGGTTGTCCTTTGACTTCCAGAAGGCCCTGCTGTCTTCTTGAACCCGGGTTACCCCAGAGAAGCTGCCCAGGTTCTAACACACTGGCGCCTAATCTCCAGCTATTATGGCCTCTTTAAGGGCCAGATTTGTGAACCTCACGTGCTAGCTCTTATGTCCAGTAATTATGGAGACACCTGGCAGAAGCCCAGCATAAATTGTGACATTTTAAAGTCAATCTATTTCATCAATCCTAACATCTACATTAACTCTAAAATAGCATATGGATGCAAAATTACTTATTCAGTCTGCCATCAGTGTTTGATGCCCATATAGTTTTGGGAACTCACGAGCAAGAGCTGTGATTCTCCCTATCATAGCTCATAGGTTACAATCACAGCTCTAAATCATTGAGCCACAGAGCAGCAAAATCCTGGCCTCTAAGTTGCTGTTTCACCTCGTCTCAAACCACAAACATGGCCATAACCTCCGTTACTAAGGACATAGAAGATACAGCATCACCCAGATCCCCCACAGTGGCTCAGGAACCCATACTGACCATAGATAAATAAGCATCACTGACATGCAGCTCATAAGATACTATATGATTAATAGCGACCCTACATTCTTCAGAGAGAAGGCTGCAGACCTGGGCTGCCATCTCAGCTTCAAGAAAAATCAGGCATAAGAGGGCTACCCACTGAAGTCAGGGACTTCTTAAATACTAGTGGGCATATGGCCAGCTCACTTCCATCCAGCTGAAGACAAGATGAAATTCCATCCAGCTGAGATTAACAGCTACTAATCTGCCAATGAGGACATTGTTTCTGCATGAAAGAACCAATCTGACCAGAGAAAAAGCTGAAAAAAAAGCCAATCCTCCTAATTATCCAGGCTGTGTTCCATCTTCTCTCTCACGTTCTCTCTGACTGTGATTTGAGAAGGCTGATATATTTCCGGAATAGGGAAGTGTTAACAGAGTAGATGTACTACCTTTCCTTGTTCTCGTTCTTCCGTAACTCTTTATGGTACCTCATGCTAGGTCCTATGGGGAATCTAAGCAGAGTGACTAAAACACATTCTTTCCCTTGTAAAGGACATATCCCCCACCCCATAGGCCTCAACACATATAACGGCTCTTAAGACAGGACACGATGGGAGTTCTGAAAGGTCAAAGTATGTTTAGCTGAGGGCGTCAGGGCAGACTTCATTGATAAATTGGCCTTGGAAGGTGGGTAAGAATACAGAGAAACGGATATGGAGGAGAGCCTTCTACCTGGAAAATAGGCACACCCAGGCTGCAGGGACCAGATGTAGTAGTGGTTCCTCCAAAATACAGTGAGACTGCTCCAGTCGGGAACCTTTGGCTCCTTCCTCAAATTGTGTCTGGAAAGTCTCTACCTGGCCCAGCATCCTCCTTCTTTACTTACCCTCCTCTGGGGTAGAGATTATTGTACTTATTTTGGTGTTCCCACAGCCCATAATCCAGTGTTTTGTAAATAATAGGTGCTGAATCAGCATCTATTAAGTAAAAATGTATTTTATGTGAGCAGCCAGGTAAGACTTCCCCATAAGTCTGGTGTATTCTTACTTTGAATACAAGCCACGTCTGGTTGAATGAAGTGGAACTGGCAGGTCACCAAAGTCTATCTCGACGAGGAAGCAAGGAGTGAGGGCGCTTCCTGAGGGAGAGCTCATCCCAAGAGAAGGAGCCCAGGATCCCAAGTTTGGCTCAGTCACAAAGATAAGATCATCAAAGGGAAGGGATCATTATGAAAAGTCCTGTTATTTGTCACTTTTGTTTCCTGACTCAAAACTGCTCTTGTCCTCAGTTGAATTCATGCCTTAGTCCCAAGTGGGCATTTGAGTCCGTGCTTCTCAAACCGTAATCTGCATGTGAATCTCCTGGGGCTCTGGTTCAGATGCAGACTCTCCTTCATGGGGCCTGAGGTTCTGCCTTTCTAATGATTCCGCCAAATGCTGCTGGTTCATGGACCACATTTTGGGTAGCATGGGTTTAAGTACGTTCCTAAAGAGCCATCTCAGTAAGAATTCTGCAAGACATGGGGCACAATGGCACTTGGGGAACCCTCTGCTAGGAAAGGAGAATGGGCCGCCGCCGCTTCTCATGCACCCCTGCATGGCCTGGCCCGGCAGAGCTCCCCGGACCTCCACGGCAGCATCCTGGGGAGGCGGTGCTGGGCCCTTCACGATATCTAGCCGGTGAAAGTTAGAGCCGGGAGAGGAAAGAAAATGGTAGCTGACGAGATAGTTAACTGATGAGATAGTTCATTGGTTTTACTTATAGGATGTGTAAAATGTTACCTGCACTCCCAGAGGAATTTGGGGAACTTTTGAGAAGATTAGGGTCCTATATGAGCAGGTGGGGACAAGTGCCCACAAAGTCTGGATTATTACTGTTAATATGACCCCATCTACAAGATAGTAAATCTAGAAGATAAAGATTTTATTTAGTGGGGGATAATATGAGTTTGGATATTTCTGGATGATCTATAAGATCTTTTCATGTAAATATTCCATGATTCTATCATCCCTCTTGGCCAAAACACAGAACTGGATACATATGAAGAAAATGTTCCTGTTCTTGTGGGTTACATATTACTAAGACATATTGCTATCTAATCACTTAAAAACAACCTCACCAACATATAGAAAAAGGAGAGGAAGGAAACGCACCATCAGCATCAGTAACCGTGTTAGTGTGGGAGCTTAACAGGGGATTTTTTTCTTTTTTCTATTTTCCATATTTTTCAAACTTTTATAATAATATATACGTACAGTCATATATTTTCATTTTGAAAAAGGTACCTAACAGACATCTTTCTAGAGAATTAGTACAATGCCTTTCCCCAAGGGAAGCTCCACATATGTATTTATGAACATACTGTTGTTTTCGAATTACAAATGTAATGCATGATCATTATAAAGTATCCCAAAATTAAAGAAATATGTAATGTAGAAAGTGAAAGCCCATGGGTAACGCTTTAGTTCCAACACATTTTTAAATCTAATTTGATCTTATTATGATGGATAACAATGGATGATCCATTATTATGATTTGGTCCACTGTTAAATTTTGGTAACCCAATGAACTGACTTTTGAATTAGGGGATGTGATCAGACTGGCTATGTAACATCCATGCACCCTCTCCCCTGGAATGTGCTGGAAACACAAAGACACCTTTTTTTTTTTTTTAAATTATACAACCCCTCTTAAAAATATTTTTAGCCTAATCTGAACTTTCTGTCCTTACATGTTATTTCACCTCCTCGTCTCTCTAATGATTAAGGAAGAAATGAGGGGTTTTCTTTGGGACTTAATTCTAACCAAGAAATTCTTTTTGTTTGTTTTTTGCAGTTTTGTTGAGAAATAATTGACATACATCATTGTATAACTTTAAGGCGTGCAGCAGCACGATGGTTTGATTTACATGTATGGTGAAATGATCACAATAGGTTCAGCTAGCTTCTGTCATTTTATAGAAATACAATAAAAAGAAAAGAAAGAATAAAAAAATAAAGAAAAAAAAATTTTCTCCTTGTGATGCAAACTCTTAGGATTAGCTCTCTTAACAACTTTCCTCAACATCCCACAGCAGCGTTAGCCATGGTCATCATGTTGCCCATTAGATCCCCAGTACTTATTCATCTGTAACTAGAAGTCTGTACCTTTTGACCATCTCCCCCAATTACCCCCACCCCCCTTCCTCTGGTCACCACAAGTCTGATTTCTTTTTCTATCAGGTTTTTTTTTTTCTTTTTTAGATTCCACATATAAGTGAGATCATCCAGTATTTGTCTTTCTCTAACCAAGAAATTCTTATCTTTAAAAATAAAATACTTTAGTAGAGCATGTATTATTCTCTTTGTCACGTTCTCTGTGCACATTTCCCCTGTTAGTTTAAAGCTTCATGAGGAAGGGGCCTAAGTCTTAGTCATCATTATATCTCCCAGAGCATTTAACACAGGGCCTTGCCCATAGAAAGCACCCAGTAAAGTATATTGATCTGAATAATTTGAAAGTAAAAAGGAACCTGAAGGTTTAAAGTTGTTGGTTGTCAAGGAAGAAACAATGGGCAGAACCAGATGAGTACTTTGCACTCTGGAAAAACAGGTTTCAAAAGTTCCCCAAATTTATGGAGTAGGGAGAAGGCAAAGAATACCATCTTAAGAGTTTTTAAAACAGAACACAGCATTTAACACAGTACTGGGCACTGAATGTGTCCTTTAAAAATGTTTATGGATGGAAGAGTGAAAGAACGAAGTAATTTATTTAGATAGCTCAATTCCTAGCCTTAAAAGCTAGGAAAGTCACACATGATTCTGGTGAGAAAGAGAGAGGAGGCATCTCCAGAAATGCACGTGCCTGCACATGTGTCCTGCAGTCTCTTCCTCCAGACTTACTGTGGCCATCATATCCTCCAGAATACGGTTCTGACTTTTACGTTCTGGGTTAGGTATCTCACCTTCGCGCTCCTTGGTTACAGTAATTCCTTCCACACCTTTGTAACTGCTTGCTTACCTGTACACCGTCTCTACTAGTTAATGAGCTCCTTGAAGGCACTCACAGCGTCGTGACTTGGTATCACCATCCTCTAGCCAGACTAGGTCATCAACAGATACCCATTCCGTACGAACAAAGTAGATGGTCAAACATTTAAAGGGCAAACACAAAAACATGGGAGACAAATACATGAGAGGAATGAAAATGTAAAAGAAATATCAGGAAAAACCAACTTTCATGTGTGTTGGGGGTTATGAATATATTTATATTTTAAAGCTAAGGCCAACGATAAGCATTTTTGGGGAGAGAAGTACATGGTGGGTTTAGGAGAAGGGGTTGTTGACCAAGAAGAACAAGATGGGGAGAGAGAGACTCACTCATGGGACAAAAAGTCCAGTGTTAGCCAAAGATAGAGAGAAAGCAGAATATCTGAAGTTGTGTACCAAAGAGAAATATGTAAATGAGCCACATTTCCAATATTAAGAGAGCAATACACGTGGAGCAGCAGGGAAGCAGGAAGCAGTGGGGAAATCCAAGTCGAGTAGGGAATAAGAGTGCCTGGGCGGTTTGAATTGGGGCTCAGGTCCAGGTCTAGGGAAACCCCATTCTGTGGTTGAAATAATGACTTCTAGAAGTGACTGAGGGTGCACTATGGATAATATTTACTGAAGATTGGAGAGAAATGCAAAATACAACTAAAAACTTTTATACCTTGGTGGAAAGATGCAGAAGTTTGTACTACATGATAGCATGGTCAGACTAATTGGCTTCTGGAAATCAGTGGTGGCCATTTGTTGGATTGGGAACACCTTAGCGCATATCTCAGGCGGTATGTTACAAGGCATTCTACTCAACTGCATCTTCTTTTCCTTTGATCTTTTCTAAGTCAACAATTTGGATGAATAGAGGTTTACACTTTAATCAAGTTTACAGTGTCACAAATCTGGAAGGAATAATTCGCACGCATAACGACAGACCAAGGGCCAACACAACTCAGCAGTTGAATTCAAATTGGCTGAGGCAACATGATGAAATGTAACTAACGATGAGTTTAAAATCCTATATTTCAGTTCAATAAATCAATAACCCATAAACAGAAGGATGGAGATCTTTTTAAACAGTAGTTCATATGAAGAAGACAATTTTTCACATGCACCAATTTTTAGTTGACTAAATGTTGACTATGACCAAAGAGTTGACGGAAAAACAAATGTAGTTCACCCTTTTTCCCCTCAGGCAGATGAAGCCTTGCTTCATTGAATGATTGGCCTGTACCATCGCCATGGCCACTGTGTGCAGACAAGAGAGGGTGCTTTAGTTCTTGTTCTCAGTGCTGAAGACTTCCCCCTCCTTGGCCTGGAGCCGCTCCTCATGGCTCTTACAGGCTTCCTTGATCTCAGACCTGTGGGTCTCAGGCTGGTCAGCCAACAACTTCTCACTGGCCTTGTTGGCCTTCAGCTAGTGGATTGTTCCCCGAGAATCTGCTTGTTTTTGAGCACGTTCCCCTTACCTTCGGGTATAGCCTGTGATACACAGGGTGGTGGTCAATCTTCTTAGATTTGCAGAATCCTCATCCAGGTTACCTCCTCCAGCATTCAAGCACTTACATACTCTTTTGCTTGCGCATGCCCATATGCCTGCCCTTATTGTGAGCCAAGATGTTCTTCCAGCATCGAGCCAGGGAATGGACAGTCACAGGCATCCTGATGATCAGCCCATGTTTGATCAGCTTCCAGATTCAACGATGAGAGTTGGCATTGGCGATTTCATTGATCTCATTGGGGTCCAACCAGACCTTCTTTTTGCCACAGCGAACGATGCTGGAGGTGAGCCTCTTCTGAAGCCTCATGGCTGCAATTCAGTTTTCAGTAAGTAATTTTAGTGACCAGATCACAGGAGATAACTAGTCTTACTGCAACTGTGCAGCGAGTTATGTTTGCAGAGTCCACCCGTCCAACACACACTTCCTGGTGCCTCCCAGAAGCAGCTGGTCAGTGCCACATGGTGATAAGGATAACTAAGGACTTGAGGAGCTGTATGTCTCACACCTTATCATATTTGTATTTAATGCTGGGGCCACGCTTTTTAGATATTGATGAACTGTAGCATAACCAGATGAAGACGAGGTTTGTTTATTTCAATACTTATGTTAGTAGGATTCAGAAATGCTTAAATGTTGAAGAGATTGGTGGATAAAAATCCTTCACAGCAGGCCTGCAAGGCTGGTATTGTATTCCTTCTTATGAAGGTGGAAACAATCTAGGAGAGATCAGGTCATGACAGTCACACAGCTAGTTAGTGGCAGAAGCTGGGTTTGAACTCATCTCCAAAGATTTGACTCCAAAAATCTAGGTTCTTTCTACCGTGCCATTCATCCCACTGTGTTCAAATAAATGCTTTCTTTTTCCAATTTACTAATATAAGAATATGAAAAGACCTACAAGGATACAAACATTTTTAAACACATTTAGTTATACTTGTGGACTCTTTTATATCAAAAAAAAATGAAAATATAATAAACAAAATACAAAATTTGATAAACAGCAAATAATACTGTTCACAATATTAGATATTTGAAATTTGTTCTTTATTCCTCCTGATATGCCTATTTAAAAAAAATTGTTCCCTATAGGCTGGAACTTTATTACATATAATTCTAGTGAAAGTATGTGAAATCATAGCTTTCAAAATGAATACTTTTTTTGTGACTGAATAAAAGATCACTGGATATAAACAATGTATTCTAAGGAAAATATAAATCACCCCCTTTCAGTAGGATTGAGGAAATAGCAATAAGCAAGCATCATGATTTGATATAATGGATATATATAAACATAAATTTCATAGAAAGTAAAATGCACAAGGAATAGGTATACATTAGTTTGTTAGACTGTATAGTTTCTCTAGAGACATAATCATCCTAAGTGCCAAAAACTTGTATCTAAAGTCACCATAACAGCCACTTCTCTAGCTTCAGTAGACAACTGTTGATTTGTAGTCCATTTAAATGCATGTTTCAATGAAAACATATGAATAATACTTTTCTTTTTGTGAGGAAGATTGGTCCTGAGTTAACATTCATTGCCAATCTTCTTTTTTTTGCCTGAGGAAGACTGTCGGGGAGCTAACATCTGTGCCAATCTTCCTCTATTTTGTATGTGGGATGCCACCATAGCATGGCTTGATGAACAATGTGTGTAGGTCTGTGCCTGGGATCAGAACCTGTGAACCCCGGGCTGCCAAGGTGGAGCACATGAATTTAACCACTACTCCATTGGGCTGGACCATGAATGCTACTTTTGAATGTTCCCTTCACCCACCAAAAACAACTTGGCCAACTCCCAACAGAAGGGAAATTGTGATCTCTCAGAAGAGACTTTAATGTCTTTATTATGTGAAATTTTACTGGTGATCATTTCTCTTAAAATGAGAGCAGACCATTGCCTGAATTTTTCTACATTGGTTTCAAATACACACACACACACCACCACCACCACCGCCATCCACCAACAGCAACAAAAAACTTCTGAACAATGCCCTGTAGTCTGGACAATACATTTCTTGGTCAGCATCCCCGGACTGCGAGAGCTCCTGGACTACTGGGAAAAAATGCTCGGTATTTAGTGTGAAAGCCCAGCGGCCTGTTTCTTAGGGGAACATGTGTTTGGTTTTGATTTTGGTTTAATACGACTCAGGGACTGGAACCACGACAGCTGAACTAACAGCCAACACCAACATGTCTTTCAGCTGGGGAGGCTCCTGCAAGGATCAGGCTCGGGGGCGGAGAAGGGCTATCAGGGTGGGCTCCCGTACTCTGTGGAGTTCATTGGCAGGGGCTAAAGGCTGGCGGCACCGGCAGGAATATGATCCTAAACAAACCCGGTCGGGAAGAGAAGTATTTCAAAACATTCTTCACGTCTTTGGTTTCTCCCATCCCCCTTTCCTCTAAGAAGTCTAGATTAATGGATGAAATTCTTAAAATAATTTTCATTTTCCTATACTTTTATAATCTTTATTCTTATAGCTTGGACCTGAATAGGGGACTTTAAATGAGTGCATAACATTATGAGTTGTGTCTGCCCTGGTTGACTAAGAATGCAGGCGTTACCCAGGCAGCGTGGATTTGAATCCTGCGTTTGCCACTTTATTCAATTGAGGGGCACTTTTTAGGCACAGGGAATGTGGCAGTAAACAAAACAGACAAAGATTCCCCCATCATGAACCAGACTCAGTAGCCTCAGGGCATTAACTACCCTGTAACTCAGCTTCCTCCTCAGTGGGGATTGGAAAGGTACTTACTTCTCCGGCATGTTTTAAGGTTAACTGAGCAGATTGACATAAAATGCTCAGAACGGAGTTTAGCACATAGAAGGCATTCAATAACTGTTAGCTATACATTTAAGACCTTTTTCTTTGCTGTTGATAATTTGTTTTGTTGTGAAGCGTAACACACAGGACATCCCCAGGAGCTCCTGTACCCAAATCCTTTTCTCAAACTCTGCTTTCAGGGGAACCCAAACTTTGACACAGCCCTTCATTGCTGATGTATATTCCACACATCTTCTCCCGCTCTGTGGCTTGATTTTTACTCTTTTAATAGGATCTTTTGATGAAAAGTTCTTAATTTTAATCTAGACCAATTTCTCAATCTTATGTTGTGTTTTTTGTGTCCTGGTTATGAAATCACTCACTACCTCAATGTCATGAAGATGTGTTCTATATTTTCTTTCAGAAACTTAATTTTTTTAACTCTCACATTTAGAGTCACAGCCCATCTGGAAGTGATTTTGTATATGATGAGTGGTAAAGGAAAGTTTCTTGTTTTTTGCGTAGGGTATCTAATTGACTGTGGTAGGCACAATGATGGCCCCGCAGAGATGTCCAGATCCTAATCCCTGCAGCCTGCTGATATGTTACCTCCCACGTCAATGCGGACTTACAGGTGTGCCTCTGAGATGGGGAGATTATCCTGCATTATCTGAGTGGGCCCTATCTAATCACATGGGTCCCTAAAACAGGAGACTCTTTCCAGGCTGTGGTCAAAGGGAGATACGATGAGGGAAGAACCGTGAGAGTGATGCCACATGGCTGGCTTTGAAGATGCAGGAAGGGGCCACCAGCTGGTGTAGAGTGGGCAACGTGGGTGGTGTCAAGAATCTGGGAATGACAAGGAAATGGATTCTTTCCTTGAACTTTCAGAAAAGAATGCAGCCCTGCCCATCCTTTGATTTGATCTCAGTGAGGCGCATGTTGGACTTCTGACCTAAAGACCTGTAAGATATTAAGTTTGTGTTGTTTTAAGCCCCTAAGTTTGTGGCTATTTGTTATGACAGCTACAGAAAATTAATACATTAACCCAGCACTATTTATTGAAAAGACCATCTTTTACCCACTTTTCTGCACCTCCACTTTTGTCATAATTGTGTGTCCATGTACTCATTGTCTGTCTCTGCATTTTCTATCTGTTCCAGTGGACTTCTTGTCCATTTTTGTGCCACGCTCGCACTCTTTTAACTTCCACAGCCTTTTAATATTTCTTAAATAATTTAATAACTCTTTTAAATAATTCTCAGTGGAGCAAATTTCCCCACGGTGTTCTATAACAGTGACTGGCTCGCCATACCTCTTCACGTTTCACTGTAGGTTATACAATCACCTTTCCAATTTCAACAACAATAACAAAAACTTTTTAGGATTTTGATTGATATTGCACTTGCTCCATAAATCAACCAAGGAAGTTGACTCCTTTATAATACTGATTTTTAAAAAACTCTTTTTGGTATATTCTTTCATTTATTTGATCTTCCTTAATTTTTGTTAATAATGCCTGTAGTCTTCTATGTAGAGGCTTGTACGTCTTTTGTTAGATTTATTCTTGTGTTTAATTTTTTTTATTGTAAATGGCATATCTTAAATTTTCGGGTCTTTTTTCCTAATGTATACAATTGATTTTTGCATACTGTAAACACAATTTTTGTATACTGACTTTTCCGGTCTCTTTGCTAATACACATTAATTCTAAAAATTTATCTATAGATTCTTTTGGAATTTTACATACACAATCATATGACTCGCGAATGGTGACTGTTTTAATTTTTTCCTGTCCTTATAGCTTTTATTTCATTTTTTTGGCTTTATTCCATAGCTGGAACCTCTAACACAGTGCCTAATAAAAGTGGGAGAGCAGCTATTTGTCTTCTTCATAATAGTAAAGGAAAGCTTTCAATATTTCCCCAAGAAGTAAGGTGTTCGTTATGTGTTTTTTAGAACTATTTTTGATCAGAATTGGAAGTTCTCATCTATTACTAGTTTGTTAGGAGCTATTTTTTTAATTACACATTTTATTTTCAGATAATTTGCAGATTAGTATGCAGTTGTAAGAAATAATACAGAGGGATTCTGGGTACCCTTTATCCAGTTCCTTCCCATGGTGACATTTTACAGAGCCATACTGTAATATGACAGTCAGGACCTTGACACGACAACCCACCAATCTTATTCAGATTCCCCAGTCTGACATACACTCGCGTGTTTAGTGCTGTACAATTTTATCTCGCGTGCAGGCTGCTGTATCCACCAGTCAAGATACTGATGATTTCCATCACCACAAGGAGTCCTTGTGTTGCCCTTTTATGAACACACCTCTTTCCCTTCCATCCTCTCCCTGCTTACTGTCCCTAACTCCTGGTAAGCACTAATCTGTTCTCTATTTCTAAACTTCTGATTTTTAAAAATTTTTATATAAATCAAATAAATCATACAGTATGTAATCTTTCAGGATTGGCTTTTTTCACTCAGCATAATTCCCTGGAGATTCATCCAAGTTGTTTCATAAATAAATAGTTCATCTCTTTTATTGCTGGGTAGTTTTCCATAGTATGGCGATATCATGGATAGTATGAGTATATGGATATATCACACTTTATTAAACCTTCAGCCACCGAAGGACATCTGGATTGGCTCAGTTTGGGGATAAAGCTGCTATGAACATTCATGTGTAGATTTTTGTGTGAATATAAGTTTTCCTTTCTCTGGGATAAATGTCCATGAGTGCAGTTGCTGGGTCATATGGTGGTTTCATTACGGTTTTATGAGAAACCGCCAAACTATTTCCCATGTGGCTGTACCAAAGAGGTTTTTGAAATCGTGAGTAAATGTCAAAGTTGATCAAATGCCTTTATCTTCACCTATTTAGACAATCTGATGATTTTTCTCCTTTCTTCTGTTACTGTGGTAAATTATGTTGGTTAATCTTTGCGTTGAAAGGAGCCTTACATTCTCAATGAAATGCTACGTGTTGAGGATGGGTTATTCTTTCTACATATTTTTGGACTTGGTTTGTTAATGTTTTGCCTAGAATTTTTGCCTCTGTGTTGATCAGTGCAATTGTCTTGAAATTTTCCTTTCTCATGATGTCCTTGTAGGGTTTTGGTATCAGGCTGCCTCACAAAACGAGTTGAGAAGTATTTCTCCTTTTTAAGATATTATCTGAATGAGTTTGTGTGAGAACCGCATTACTTAATTAATTGGTAGCATTCACTTCTGAAGTCTACTGGGCTGGAGTATTTTATGGAAAGGTTTTTAATTTGGGATTAAGTAGTTATAGATCTATTCATATTTTCTATTCTTTTGCCAGATTTGGAAAGTTGTACTGTTTTTGAAGTTGTTAATGTCATTAAATGTTCAAATCCATTGGTATAAAAGTCTTCATAATTACAGAGAATCATATTTTTATTGTCTTTAGGGTCTGTCTGTTTTTGATTCCTTTTATTGTTTATTTGTGCTTTCTGAATTATTTTTTCTTATCAGTCTCCCCAGGGATTTATTATTTCTTTCAAAGAAACAACATTTGGCTTGGCTGCTCTTTTCTATTGAATTCTGTTTCTGTTTCATCATTTTCTGAACTCATTACGATTTCCTTCCGTCTGCTGTCTTTAGGATTAAGTTGCTGCTCTTTTTTCACTTCTGGACGTGAATGCCTAAATCATTGATTTTTCAGCCTGTTTTCTTTTCTCATCTTTGCCTCTAAGGCTATAAATTTCACTCTAAGCACATGTCTGAGTGCACCCCACAGACTTGGATGCATTGTATCTTCATGTTCTTGCAGTTCAAACTATTTCTGTTTACTATTAGTATTAATCCTGGATCTACGGCTTATTTAAAAATGAACTGCACTCTTTTGAAACGTGTGAAGATTTCCTAGTTATTGCTCATTGTTGATTTCTAGCTTGATTGCATTTGCGCCGCATTTTCTGTATGATATCAATCATTTGAAAGCGTGTTGGGAATTGCTTTCATCGCTCAGCGTAAGGTCGATTTTTGTAAATAATAACTGCACATCTGCTTTTCTGTTGTTAAATTCAGTGTTCTGTTTGTGAATTAAGTCACGTTTATCAATTGAGTTGTCCAAATATTCTATTACTTTAATTTTTTCTGCTTGTTCTATCAGTAACCAGGAAGGTGTACCAACAGCTCCCTCTCTGATGATACACTATTTTCCCTCGAGGTTCAGTCTATCTTTGCTTCATAAAATTTGGGGATATATTATTAGGGGCAAACAACTTAGAACTGCTGTATCTTCATGGTAAATTGACTGATGCATCGTTACGAAGTTTCCCTTTTAATCTCTTCTAATGCTTTTTGCCTTAAAGTCATTTTGTCTGATATTGATTTAGCTACATAAGTATTTGTATGGTATGACTTTTTTTTATCTTTTAAGTTTAGGCTTTCTATATGTTTACATTTGAGATTTGCCCCTATAATCAGCCTACAGTTGCTGCTGTTTTATTTTTAAAATTCAGTCTGAAAATTATTTTTTATCTGGAGCATTTAAATTTAACATGAGTTCCAACATATTTGAGTTTAAATCTACTGTATTAGAATTCATTTTTCATTTGGCATACCTGTTCCTTTTCTCCCTTTCTTGCCATCTTTTGGATTGATTTCATTGTTATTATTATTTCATTTAATGCTCTACAAGTTTGGCAGTTAAACTTTTAAAAATTATTTTAATGGTTGTCCCAGAGACTAGCATCAGCAGTAAAGTCTAATATTATTTGTCACATTTACTGTCTCCCCAGAAAATGCAAGTATATTGAAACACTCTATATCCAAAAAACGTTCTTTAAAACTCACCTGCTATTGTTTTCATGTATTGTAATTCTATATATATGATCCACAGATATTATTATTGTCTTATAGGGTCAATGTTTTTTACGTTTACCTATACATTTATTCTTTTCAACGTTTTTCATTCCTTCCTGCTTGTCTAGGTTTTCACATAGAATCCTTTTCTTCCACATGAAGAACATGTTTCAGTTTTCATTTGTCTGAAAATGTCTTTATTTTGCTGTGGCCAACATATCCTAAACAGACCCTGATGAGTCATTGCCTTGTATAAAGCCATCCCCTTGAAAGCAAGTAGAACTTGTGACTAGCTTCTGACTAATAGAATATGGAAAAGTTGATGGATGTCACTTACTTGAAGGATATTTTACTGCATGTAGAATTCTAGATTGACAATATTTGTTTTCCAGAACCCAAAGATCATTTCAATGTGTTCTGGATGCCATGATTTCTTTTTTTTTTTTTGAAGATTGGCACCTGAGCTAACAACTGTTGCCAATCTTCTTCTTTTTCTTTCTGCTTTTTCTCCCCAAATTTCCCCAGTACATAGTTGTATATTTTTCAGTTGTGGGTCCTTCTAGTTGTGGCACGTGGGATGCTGCCTCAGCATGGCCTGACGAGTGGTGCCATGTCTGCACCCAGGATTCAAACCAGCGAAACCTCGGGCTGCCACAGCGGAGAGTGTGAACTTAGCCACTTGGCCATGGGGCTGGCCCCAAGAATGCCATGATTTCTCTTACTAAGTCAGTTTCTGGCTAAATTGCTGCTCTTTTGAAGGTAATCTCACTTCTTCTTGCCGGTGTTAAGATTTTCTTTCATTTTCATCAATTTACCATGATCTGCCTAGATTTTTTAAAAAATTTACCCTGCATAGGATTCATAGGGCTTTTGAATTCATCTTAAGTGGATTTACATTTGTCTGAGAAGTGTCTAAAACTACTAGCAATGCAAGATCACTTTGATAGAATATCAGGGATTGAGACATTATAAAACTAGGCTAAGTCTCAATCTCTACACTTTTATGGTTTAGCCTTTATAAACCCAAAGCATTACGGGATTTACCAGGGCTGTTCTCCTTTGCTTTGGTCATCCCTGTTTCCAGCTTTTGTTCTCCATCCAGATGAGAGTGTCAAAAGCTCTGCTCAACTTCTTACTGATCTCCTCCACAGTTGGCACATACCCTTAGGACAAAAGTGACCAGTTGGCAGATTCGTCTCTATGGTTCCACTCTTACACTTTTCTCTATTTTCCTCAGCCTTGGCCCTGATGATCTTCACTGCCTGATTAGGTCTCCAGTATCTATGAGTAGATTAAAAAAATAGTTTGTCTAGATTTTCTAATTGTTCTCTGGAGGAGCAATTAATTCAAATTATTCTGTCTGCCATTACTAGAAGTTGAGAGTTCATTCTGGACTTTAAGAAACATATCTCTCTGTACCTGTCTTTCAACTTACTGTGGACCCTTTGGTAGGCTACTAGTTCTTAAATCAGTTCCCAGAAAGTAATATAGATCTTTAGATGTTTCAGCAAACATTTAATCAATATTAACCTAATTTTAACAAAGAATTCATTGGTCACTTATAATATGTGTCACCTAGGCCAGGCTGCATTGGAAATAAAAGAAGTATAAAACTAGTTTCATGCTATTAGGTGAGTAAGAAACAGGAAGCAATTAAAAAAAAATAGGTTCTATACAATAACATTTCTATTTGTATTTGCCCCACTAGGATGGCTGTAATCAAAAAGACAGATAATAATAAGTGTTGACAAGGATGTGGAGAAATCGGAACCTTCATACATTGCTGGTGGGAATGGTACAGCTGCTTTGTAAAACAGAATGGCATTTCTTCAAAAGGTTAAACATAGGGTTACCATGTGACCCAGGAATCCTACTCTTAGGTATATACCTGAGAGAAATGAAAATATATGTCATTAAAACAACTAGTAAGTGGATATTCAAAGTAGCATTACTCATAATGGCCTAATAGTGGAAACAACCAAATGTCCGTCAACTGATGAATGGATAAATAAAATGTGGCGTATCTATACAATGGAATATTATTCAACAATCAAAAAGAATGAAGTACTGATACACACTGCAACACGGAGGAATCTTGAAAACATGCAGAGTGAAAGAAGACAGACACAAAAGACTACATATTGTATGATTCCATTGATATGAACTGTTCAGAATAGGAAATCTTTGGAACCAGAAATTAGATGAGTGGTTGCCTAGGTCTGAGGGGGTTGAGGGGAATGAGGAGTTACTATAAGGGGCACAGCATTTCTTTTCAGGATGATGAAAATATTCTAAAGTTGATTATAATAATAGTTGCACAACTCTGTGAATACACTAAAACTAAAAACTAGTGAACTGTACACTTTGAGTGAATTGTATAGTATATGAATTATAAATCAATAAAGCTGCTATGTATAAAAAACACAAAAAGGTTATAAACTGTGCTATTGACTCTAAATGAAAAGGAGTTCAAAAAGTATGAGACCAGTGGTGATAAAAGAAAAAAGCTAAAATCCATGCTGTTTTCAAAAATCTCTCTTTTCTTGGTGAAAATGAGTTGCTTTTTGTATTGGAATCTATCCATTTTGCACTTTTGGAGGTAAGGTGATTTGCATGATTTCAGATTTTAACACTGTCATTCATTTATAAGATTTTTAAATGTCATTTGAAAATGACCATGAACAGACTCCCAAGAGAAGATTAAATTTCAAGGAAAGGTATTTGTTTCAAAATTTTTTGATGGAATTTTAGCTAAATGACTCCTTGATACTTTTCTGACCAGAAGTTGGCTGATGAACATTGATAGGGTTATTGACTGCTTCTGTGGTAGAATTTTAAAGTATGTAATGGGATCAGACATTGAGTAAAAAACAATATTAGAATATGAGTGGAATAAATGCTCATTTTCTGGATTTATTCTCAGTATTCTGATTTTCTCATACGTAAAATATTTGGTTAAGACTTTAGGATCAGTTTTCCTCTAGGGAAGCTTTACAGAGAACCAATTTGTTGAAAATATTTTCAAGCAGGCAAATGCAATTTTGTGTTTTCAAACATGACATGAAAATGAAGGAAGTAAAAGGGACTATACATTGATCAATGCTCAGAGGGCATTCAGCACCCCTGTACCAATGTCAACAAGGCTGACACATGAAAACAGGATGAGTTCATCAGTGTCCCTGTGCCTAGATCATGAAGGCTCAAAAAGGAAGACAGTATAAGTGCATTCAGCATCTCTGTGCCTAGATCAAGAAGTATCACACAAAGGAAGACAGTATAAGTGCATTCAGTATCACTATACAAAGATCATCAA